>NC_069658.1:61222500-61365000 GCF_027244095.1 Hemicordylus capensis
ACTTCCAACCCACTTTTGTAGCTGTAACCATGAGCTGTTTGGGGAGGAAAATGTCTGAATGGGGCTTATGTCTCTAGGAAGCCACCACCATCAGTGTCATAAGCTTCAGTGTTTACTCAGCCTGCAGAGGACAAGGATTTGAGCTGAAGCCCGCCATATTGTGAAGAGGGCAAGGAGAGATATTATCCACCCTTTGGAGTTGTGGCAAGGCTACTCACTACTGAGTGCTAAGAGTTTTGCCAGCTGCAGCACTTTATTTTCCCACATAGGACTAAATGGTAATCATTCACATATATTAAGAGAAATTAATGTGTGCATGTGGAGAAATAGGAAGATAACTGATTCTCCACATGCAAGATTTTACAAAACTTTATTATTATTTTTTAAAGTAGGTATTATCTATGGGGAAGATTCTGTAAGGGACAGGAATAGTTAAGTTCCTCAGGTATAACTGGTGATATTTAGCCTTCAGCAAAGGTTACATTATAATGTCATGGGCCTCTGTTGGCAGCCTACCATGCACAAAAATGCATTACTGTTACTGTAGCCAAGGGAGTGGCTGGAGTTCTGGGAGGGTTATATGCTAGTCCTTTGAAATGTTCATAGCTCTAAAAGGTCAGCAAATGATTGGTCAGAGATTGGGCATTCCATTCCTTTCATTGATCCTTAGTTATAGGTCAATGATCCTCAGCCTGATTTAGGTCGAGCTTGATTTGGTGGAAGAGGGCAGGGCAGTGAGTATATAAGACTAGGCACAGATTTGACAGAGAGCAAGAGAGAGACCAGGACCGTGAAGGAAGTAGCTGAAGAAGAAGGAGCTGCAGGAAGGGGTAGTCTTTTGGGAAACTGTCCTTACATCATCAAGGATTCTCCCTATTATTAATCAGGACTTAAAGATTTGCAAAAGCCTGAGAGAAGTCAGAAGAAAGGAATATTGATGTCCTGAAGGGGGGGGGACTGCAGAAAGAGGGGCTGTGGAAAGTGGGCGGAGGGGTCTTCTGGAAACAGAGAAAATTTCATGTCTTGATGACCAATAAGAGAAGTCTTGGTGAGGCAGTGGTATCTTCAAGGGGTAAATACCCAGCTCCCTCTTGTATTCTAAGTCTTCATTTATATGAACCTTAACAGAAGGAAGACTCTATGGTTGGTCATATGAACTTTTTCTGGGCCAGTGAGGGTGCGGGGGGGCGGGAAGGAAGGATAGCACTTACTTTCCCCCCAGACAATCCAGCATTCCCAGCTGTGTGGCTCCTGCGCCCACATGACCAGTGCTGCTGAGAGCCTTGTGGCGTTCTGGAAACTGGGAAGATGTGTTCCAGCCTCCAGATATGCTACAATGCACAGTGCGATGAGCATGGTGCATTAAGGGATTTCCCCATGATTTTGGAGTAAGGATGTGCCCAAAGTGTTTCAGAGACTCTAATTTGAGGAACCCAAATAATTCAAGCTGCCCCAGCCTAATCGTTTTGGTGGGCAGTAAGTGAGCATTATAAAAGGAGGAAGGCAGGTCTTTCCTGACCCTCCACCACTCCTCCACCCCCAACCGAAACACTGTTGGTATTGAATGCCGTGCTGCATGGCTGCAGTGCTGCTCCCAGCAGCCCGTGGGTGGCGTCAGCATGTAAATGGCATCTGTGCATGCATCAGCATGATGTTGCTGACCACACAAACGCTGTCCATGCATGTGCAGATGCCACTTATGTGCCGATGCCGCCCACGGTCGGGCTGCAGGGAGCAGCACTGTAGCCATGCGGCATGGCATTTAATACAATGCTGTGGTAGGCGGCAGAGGAGAGACGGTAAGAACTGCCTTTTAAAGCACCTGCTCTCCATCCCCTGCCCCAGATGTGTATGAAACTCTTTCTGCACACCCCTAGTTGGGTGCTCTAGGCATCCAGCTCTGTGTTTGTTTGGGCTGTGTGCAGCCTGAACATACACACAACCCCATACCTGGGTAAAAGCTCATGTTCATGCCCTTTTACCCAGGTAACAGGTTGGGTAAAATTCCAGGGCTACACAGGGAGGCAGCACCAGGATTAGCCTTGATCCCAGTGCAGTTAGGGCTGCCCAAGATTGCTTAGGGCTGCTTGTGTTAACAGCCTCTCTGTGTGTCAAGATGCAAGCTCTGTCCGTACTAAATGGAGCTACAATTTATATTGTTAAGAAGTTATCTAACTCAGGGTTATTTCTACACTACTTCTTTATTGTCGTTATTAAACTAGATCTGAATCAAGCCAGTTTTCTTTTCTTTTTGTGCAAAATGTATTTTATCATATGCTGAAGAAACATGGGCTACATATTGATTTATGGCACCCCTTCCAATTGGCCCACCCTGCTGTGGGCATCTAAGGAAGCACTGGCAGCCCTGTGCAAGAGTGGAAGTATGTAAATACTTAAAGCTGCATGCCCACATCTTGGGTACACAACTTACATTGGAAACAATGTAAGTTGGGCTCCCAAAGTGCTGGTGAGTTTAAGTATTTGCAGACTGCAGCAGTACAGGCCGATCAGAAACATCAGCATAAGCCTGAGCAACATATTGGCCATTATTTTTAATAACTTTCTAAGAAATTAGTCAATGAGACCAATGTCTGTTGATCTCACATCTAGAACAGAACTAAGCTAAAGAGAGTAAGGAAAAGGTAAATGGTTGATATTTAAGGAAGGGGGTAGTTGGTGTCAGCAGAAATAAATGGGACAGTATGAGCAAGGGTTATAGGATGAACACAATTTTCAAAGTGCATAGAGGGACACCGTCTATCAGAGTTGTATTCACAGCTCCCACCCATTAGGAATTGGGCCTGATGCTATCTGCTAGCCCACTGTGGGTTTTGCTTCTTGATCACACTGGAAATATGATGAAATATTGGGAATTGGCTTCTGTATAAGCCCCAGTAAGACATTACACTAAACATACATACAGATATCTACACATGCATTGAACATAACATCTGAATAGCTCTAAATGCATACAGATCTGTAGTACATGCATGCACTGTACACAAATTGTAGGTCCATTGAACATAATGGAAGAATTGGGCTATAGATAACTTTTAGAATGGACAGGAAAATTTCATTCATGTCCACCAAATATCATTATAGGATTTCAATATCTGCTTTTACTGTTGTCTTATACAGACCTCTTGTATTTCAAATAAAGGTGATGCATGTAAGGTTCGATCCTTCACTGCTGGATGTACTGTACAATGTTGGATTCTTCAGTACTTTAGATTCAACTCTGTATAGCTCTCCACTGATAATCATTGTAAACCAGCAGCTGGGTTCTGTGTTCACAGCTGGGGCTTCCCCATTATCGGCTATGGAACAATTGTGCTTGAAGATCCTTGCCTTCCAACACTGGCAATGGGGCCTGGGTGCACACAGAGTTCCCTAGTTGGAGGTCACGAATAGTACGTATAACAGATCTCAGTTGCGATCAGCAGCCTGAATATCATTCTCTTTGTCATGGAGATAGGTGAGCATATGTGGCTGAAGTGAACTCCGAAACATTTTCCATGTTTCTGTAAAGAAATGCTTAATTCTTCTCCATGGCTGAGGAGCTCCTGGTTTGTTCAAGGGCAAACTTTTCAACACATTGGAAAATATGAGTCAACTGATGCCCAAAAGGTTTGTCTCGGAGTGCTTTGATCAGTTTGCACCATTTAATAATCCAAACACTTTTGCTCTGTCATTTAGCAGACAACTTAATCAGCTGCACTGTGATTTCCAGCTAGGCAGCCAGATGAGACTCCCTTGCTCTTGAGGGCTTCCGCGTTGAAGCACTTGCTGTACTAATTGAACATTTTAACTGATAACCAAAACCACTTGTGCACCAGTTTAAAAAGAATGAGTTACATATTTTTAAGCTGCAAATGCACAGCTGTGATGAAGAGAGAGAAAAAACCTGTACAATTTTCACTTGCAAATTTATGGATTCATGCAGTAACATCATTGCGGCTGGCGGATGGTCTGATCTGCTGGCTCTGTTCCTATTCACTCTGTCTTTTCATACCTTTCTACTCTAGCTAGGATAAAAGCTGCTTCTTTATAACTGGCATATTTAATCCTAGCAGATTCAAACTATAACATAAAAAAATGTTTAGCAAAATTATTTCTGTATCTGTTTATAGCAAGGCACTGTAGATGGTTGGCATTTTTGTTTTTGAAAGGGTGACAGAAATGATTCTGTTCCCCCAATAGCGACTGCCCCCCTTATATAAAATATGGAACTATTTAAACTCTGCTGGTGAGAGGGAGTTATTTGGGTCTCGGGGAAATAAAAACAATGGCTTATTTTTAAAGGATTTCTTTTCCGTGCTCCAAAACTTGTACTCATTGAAATGGCAGCTAGTGCAGCAGCTTCTGCGATTAATTAGAGGGTTTACTTTTTAATAATATGATCTGAAAATCATTTCATGCTTGGAAATGTTCTAATGCAGTGCCAGTTCTTGAGTTACATGTGTTCACATCCAATTAGTAAAAATGAACTTGGCAAATCTGGTGTGCAAGTCAATGCAAAACCAAATCCAAGAATGCTGTAGAACATCAGGAAGCATAGCCTGAATACAGCATCTTTTTCACACACTTATAAAAAAGGCTACCTAGTAGGAAATGTGCTGTTTCTATTTTACAAAATCAAATTGTGCAAATGAGAATATTTCTGTTAGTTTCAGTGTATGCTAATACACACCAGCCTAGCATCTAGCTGAATAATTAAGCCTTTTTTCCACAGGACAATCAAGAGTATTCAGGGGCATTTAAAGGGTGCTCCCTGTGTTTGGGGCTGAGAAATTTTGTTTTCCCCTTTGGTTCATGTGCAGGGCATAGCTACAACTGAACAAAGTGGTGGTGGGGACAAATGTTCCTGGATCCATGAATGGGGGGTGGGGGTTTCCCACCTCCTGGGTGCTCTTTATTTTCCCTCAAACACACTCTGAAGAAGATGGGGCCATCTCCACTTTTTACCTCAGGGCCCTTGCTGCACCCTTGTTCGTGTAGCCTGTTGGGCTAAGGTATTTTCCTCCACTCATTCCACACTGCTTCTCTTAGTTGTGCCACCTGACCTGACCACACATAATGAATAAAGAGAGCTGTAGTAGCAGTACCCTGGAAGATCTGCCTTGACAGCTCTTCAAGGGATGCTGAGTCCACAGAAGATAGGATAATGGGGCACTTGCAAATGGTCACAGCCCACAATGACACTATGAGGAATTCCTCCCCCTCATACATACACTGCTGGGCTTTTTACTTGTCAATGTTATTATCTACCTTGCAGTTTTTAATAAACTTGTGATGCTTATGTCTTCCTTCCAGTATCCAGGCAAAATGTATTGGGCAATCTAAGCACATTTATGCAAGTATGTATACCTGTGATTGTGAGCATATGTTTGGGCCTTATATATTGCAAGTTTCTTTTATACACAATTCTACATTCAGAGTGGGCAACAGATAACCATCCTGTCTTTGATCAGCCATGAACTTTTGTTTCTAAATTCATATGGACCATTTGAGAAGATGTTTACAAAGTATAGTTATTATTGGGGGAAATCATATAGGAACATAGGAAACTGCCATATACCGAGTCGGACAATTGGTCAATCTAGCTCAGTATTGTCTACCCAGTCTGGCAGGGGCTTCTCCAAGGTTTCAGGCAGGAATCTCTCTCAGCCCTATCTTGGAGATGCCAAGGAAGGAATTTGGAACCTACTGCTCTTCCCAGAGCAGCTCCATACCCTAAGGGAGATATCTTACAGTGCTCACATGTAGTCTCCCTCTCATATATATGTGCACTTGTGGCTAAGCAATCACACAGCATGTGTTGATGTTTTTTTAAAGGCTGTTGAAATGTTTGGAACTGTTTACCTCCAATAAAAGCTGTTTCATCTTATTCTTGGTGGTCCTGGAAAAACTAACTTCTGGATCACACACCTTGAGCCTGCAGCATTTATCTTTCAATAAATGTTGGTCTAATATTTCCCACCAACTCTACCACATCTCTTCTTCCCTCCTGCCAAAGGCTTCAGTTAATTTACTATTTTCCACACAGCCATTTTCCACAGGCAGCTATATACAAGGTACACTCTATTAAAAGGTTACCATGGGTCCCTTCGCTGATGGATATAAATGTACATTCTAATGCACTGAGCAGACTAATTAGGAATTAAGCAATCCTTTTTAAATGGTTTTAAACTCAAATTATGCTGACAACTGGATTTTTTTTAGCTCTTTTTCCTAATAGTTGTGTTAGACATTGAAGAGCTGCACTCTAAGCCTTGACATATTGTTCTGACTTGCACTCAATAGCAAAGCATGGCTCAAGGGAATAGTTTTGAACCAAAGTACCTGCTTGTGACAGGTGAACTACTACGACTCTTCTTCAGGTTTTTAACTATAAGACCAGTATTCTTTTTGAGACTTTTCTCCCACAGGTTATCCCACTCCCTGCTCCAAAATCCACAAACATCCCAGGATTTTAGTAGAGTAATAGGAAAGGTGACAACCTTACATCAAGTCATTTCTCCCTGCATGGTGCCAGGCAGCAATTAAGTGACACCCTTTTTTTTAAGGTTTGTGTGATGAATTTAACTAAGTGGAAAAGTGGGTGAAAGGGGAGGGTCAAAACCCCCAAATAAGAACAGATTTTTTTAATGACCCCCTTCAGTATGGTGTCAGATAGGGAAGAAAGCATTTTCATGTGCAAACTGAAAAGCACCTACTGAGGGGGAAAGATTTTCAGTGTCAGTGAAGTTAAAGCATGTCAGCTGCATTTCCTTCTGTGTATACTGTCTTGCATGCAAGGACAGATAGATTGAATTCATATCTGAAACAAGACAAGATTTTCCATCTGACCTCATTATGTGTTTCTCAGGAGTGCATGCCTGGTTTTCTCTGCCTGAATTAAAATGCGTGTGGAGAAAAGTGAGCACAAAGCAGCTGCACGCTACACCATTGTTACCGAATGCTCTTAATAAGGAGGAGGTATTTATTGTTTTGCCCAAGCCATGTCTTAATTCTCCAAGTCATTAACACACTGTGGATCCCTTGGTGAAAGCAACCCTTGGAAGCAAAGGTGGGAGCTAATGAGGGGCTTTATGCATCATAACACGGCTGACAGCAAAGATGAAGCAGCATTACACTGTATTAGAGAGATTTATACCGAGGTGTTTTTTTTTTTATGGAATGGTTTTTGGAGACAACTGTCATCTCCTTATAAATAATTAAAATTACAAAATTATCATTGTTATAACACAGGCAGTGTGGTTCTTATCGGCATCTGTGGCACATGATATATCGAGGCATATATATCTTTTAGTGAGGCTTACAGAAAATTTCTCCCATCATTCTCGAACCGTTGCCCTTTGCCCAGCAGCTCCTTCTGTAGTTCAGCAGCAGAATGCACGTCTGGACTCTCGGATATAGACTTCCCAGTAGAGTGGCAAATAACAATGCTGGCTTACATATTGCACAGGGAGCTATGCTCCTAACCATAACGCAGAGGCTCCGTGAGAATGACAATGTGTGTCATTGCGGCGGTGCTCCACTCCCATAATTTCAGTGAGGGTACGACAGTGATGACGCACAGCATTCTTTGTGTGGAGCCTCCTCCACCACCACTAGGAGTGTGCACACAAGCTGGTGAGTGCCAACATCCCTCTTGGTTGCACAGCTTACTGTGCAGTATGTCAGCTGCGATTTTTAAATCAGTAAATTTTCATGTGGAAATTTTTTTTTTAGAACAGAAAATATTAGCTCATCTTTACTGAATCCCATGGCAATGTGTTTTCATTTTGGAGGTGATCCACAGATGACTGCGTTGTGCTGATGCTTCATCTTACAGCCGTCAATGCAAGTGGGCCAAGTCCTCGAACACTCCATGCATTCTTAGGATCAGAAGACTATGAAAGAAGTGTGGATGATATTATGACTGGCAGAACTGATCTGACTGGTGACTGTCTAGCCAGATTTGTTTATGAGATGATGTCAGCTAAGAGAGGGGGCAGTGCTTCCCAGATTAACCACATGGGCAATCCCAGCCAATCGGTAACCATGCAATTAAGAGCATGACATCATTAGGTTAGGTAACCAGTTAGGTTTGGCTACATGATAACGTGACTGGTGGCAAATGAAGTCATTTGAGGGCAGAGGTGGAAACAATGTAAACACACAAGTGAACATGTTTACAATCAGTGCTGAGGGCAGTTTTGAAGGTGCCAAAAATCTCCCTCAAAATAGTCCTTGTTCAGCCCTGTTATTTATTCATTTAATCATATCTTCACTGGAGAATAAGGAACAGCTAGTGACAGAGGAGCAAACTGGCATGGGAAATGTTTCTGTTTTTCTCTATTCAGGGGAGATGCATACTTTTAGTGTAGCAGGATGTGATTTGGTATTCATGTACAGATACGCCAGCCATGGTTTCCTGGCTGCAAAGTTGGAGACCTATCCCTCCCTGTTTCTATTAGCATAGAGTAGGTGAAATTAGTTGTATCAGAAGTGTATTAGTGCTCTGCTTGAGGTACTGTAGTACAATAAAACAATGCAGTGCTGGGAATGAATGCTTATCAGGAGAAAGTTTACTTTCAGTGTTAAGAATTAATTTAGCTGAATTGGTGTGGTGAAAGTGGTAAACACAATCCCCCTCACTGTTGTTTGTCAGGGTGTATTATATCACCCTGAATTGCTTTGTCAATAATCTGCCTGGCCTGCAAGCTAAAAATCTAAGATTGCCAGGATGACTGACAGGCTGGAGATAGCTGATAATTCTAAGGAATTGGAGGTGTAAAATCTTTAAGGACCATGTCTACAGTATAAATGCCAGGGTATCTCCACATCACTCTGTACTTACAAAGGCAACAGCATTGTTAATGGCAGCCTGTCTGTCCATCAAGTTTGCTACAGGAGGATTTATCCCTCTTTCACTCCTTATCTTCCATTGCTGTGTTTATTTTGAAACCAGCTGCAGAATAAATTGCCTCTTGCCTTCACCTCCTACACAGAGTGCAATACGCTGGGAATCCAAAAACCATTGTGTTTTTAAGGAGGGGGGTGGCATTTTTCTTCTGTAGACTAACTTCTAATTGCATTTGTGAATCACATCGGCGTCCCCCCGCTGATACTTTCAAGCTTTCAAATGAGGTATCTTCTGTTTAAAGTATGATGAGTAAAAGTTAAAAATACCCTTTGTGTAATATCCGAGGCACTTTGGATAGGCAAAGAAAGAAGAGAATTAATTTAGCTGGTAAATACAAGGGACTTAGAAAGCAGCTGCCTCATGAAAATGCAATTGTATTAGTACAGTGAAGTCCAGGATTTTATGTTTGTTGTGCCAATGACTTGTACATTAAAATAAGCTCAGTTTATTAATTTTTACAAAGGTCTTTCCTCACCTCCTGTCTCTGCCAGCAGATCAAGCTAGGCTTGTTCTTACTAACATATCACCACCTATGTAAAAGACTCTGCAAGAGGGACTTAATTATTCTGTTGATGATGTAGAAGTCAGAAATGATTTTACTTCTGTCTCTCAGAGCTATGCTTGGCACACATTTAGAAGGGGTCCTGAGCTGTGTGACCTGGATTCTTTTATGAGAAAATGGCATTAAATTAATCATATAGTAAGAGAGAGAGAATCATGTCTCAGATCTTTTTGTATCTAGATGAAAGCACTATTGGAAACAAAAGAGAATGACTGATATATATACATATGCGCACACACAATCTGTTTCCTCATATGTGTGAAAGAGCTCACACACAGACACAATTAACATACATAATCTATCTTAAGTATGCAACTTCTGTACTCCAGAAATGTATTTTGCCACACATCCTGATCCTGTCACACGTGGTCAGGTTCCATTAAAGCTGATGCCATAAAGTAATAAAAGACCCCAAGCTGTGGAGTACCGGAGCTTATGCCCAGAATTATATACAAATATGTACCCTTACATGTTAAAATAAAAAGAGTTATAACATTAGTGTGGAACATCTACTTCTTACAAATCAACAATACTTTCCTTTTCCTTCTGAATGAAACCATGGAGAACCGTGTCTTAAGAAGCATCAGTTACAATTGAGTCAGTATGCTAGTGAAGCTGAACCATTGGCCATTATGTTGGAGGGGGTGTGCTCACTTTTGTATTTAGTTTTTAGAGTTTTTTAGTGGGTTTTTAGTGGGTTGATGGGAGGGGGGCGTATGGGTATATGTTTAGATTATTCTTGTTAGGTCCTGTAGTAGTGGTTGTAGATTCTTTTCAATCTCGTTGTTCTGCACAGGACAATGACAATAAAGATTTATCTATCTATCTATCTATCTAAGTGTGATTGTGCCTTTTCAGCCATGTTTGCCCACCCTCACAAAGAAACTAAGCTCTATTGATAACACCTGAGAGCCCCAGGAATGAGGCTAGATCGGGTATTAGGTCAATAAAAGGACTCCTTGCACATGTGTCTATTCTCCTTCTTTCCCCAATGCCATTCTGTCCCCTTAAATGCAGGAACTGCAGGGATGTGGCATCCCTGTTGACAAGCAGCGGCAGGAGAAGCAAAGAGATGGCAGAGGCAGGGCATCAGCTCTGATGTGGCCAGCAAGAAACATGGCCACCCTAGAACTGATGCATTTCTGGGCCGCTCTAAGCCAGCCTCTCTATGGAGGTGGGAGGAGCTTGCTCACAAAACCCAGGTTATAGTGGCAGCAGAATTCGGACAACGCAATACTGCATTCTAACATCAGGTTTCAGCACTGAAACTCACTACAAACCAAAGGTTCAGATTCAGGTTTGGGAGCAAAAATAGAGCTGTGGTTGGGTGATGAAACCTCAGCTTCAGACTTTCAAAGACCAATTCAAACCTCTGGCAAGTTTACCTCTGTTTTGGCATTAGGCCTGAACGGGGCCATTGTGTATCCCAATTCTGCTGCTGCTATAACCTGGTTTTGTGTGCAAGCTCCTCCCGCCACCATAGAGATGCCGGCTCAGAGCAGCCCAGAAATGCATCAGTTCAAGGGTAACCACGTTTCTTGCTGGCCGCCTCTTGGAGCTGATGCCCTGCCCTCTGCCATCTCCTTGCTCCTCCTGCCACTGCTTGGCAACAGGGATGCAACAGCATCCCTGCAGTTCTACATTTAAAGTGACAGAACAGAATTGAGGACAGCACACTTTTTAAAAAAAGGAGGAGGAGGAGAATAGACACACATGCAAGGAGTCCTTTCATTGACCTAACACCCGATCTAGCCCCGTTCCTGGGGCTCTTAGCTGTTATCAATAGAGCATAGTTTCTTTTGTCTTAATGGACACAAAGGTGTGGGAGGGAGGGCGAACACTGCTGAAAAGGCACAATCGTGCTAAGCACGCTTCCTCTAACATCGTGGCCAGTGGTTGCAGCTTCATGGGCATGCAGATGCCTTTATCAAAGTCTGGTGATGCAAGCAGAACAGAGCTTGCTGAGTTGCAGCCTAGGTGGACTAGGTAGAGGGAGCGGGTCCTCTGTCCAGAAGCCAGAGGTTGCCAAACTGCAGTTAGTCAATCATCTGTGGCATTATTCCCAGCTTCACAGATTCACCACAGCTTCTACCAGAGGTTTCGCTCTATATCCGAACTGGGGCCTTAGATTAAACATTAACATGAAAAAAGGTCCCAGTTTAGAGCAAGTTAATCATACTTAAGTCCCACTGGTTACATACCATGCAAAAAACCACAGATCCAAAAGACAGGATTGCATGCTGTTTGCAGTGTTTCTCAACCTTTTTGGAGTCAAGGACCACTAAATTCCTCATGCAGAGTTTCAAGGACCGCTACATTCTTCATGCGCAGTTTCCCAGACCAGCAGTTAGTAAAGGGGTTTCAAGTTTAAGTCTATCTATCTATCTATCTATCTATCTATCAGACTTCTATACTGCCCAAATCTTGTATCTCTGGGCAGTTTACAATTAAAATAATATAAGCATTAAAATAATTAAATTTGGAATCTTTTGCAAACATGGAATATTAGGGGTTCTCAACCTTGGGTTCCCAGATGTGGGTGGACTTAAACTCCCATAACCCCCAACCACAATGGCATTTGGCCATCATGGCTGGGGATTATAGGAGTTGAAGTCCACCAACATCTGGGGACCCAAGGTTGAGAACCCCTGAATCCCAAAGCCTGGGTGAACAAATATGTCTCCAGTATGTGCGGGGTGGGGGTGCTTGTGATTACTCAATGGAGAGGGGATGTTGGGCCATTAGAAAAATTCAAAAACTACGAAACCAACATACAAGCAAGCTTTTGAATTCCCCAAAACTCTTCATCAGGCTGGATGTCAAGCAAAGCAAAAAGGAGGTGAGGACAGGAGAGCTGGGCAAGTTGTCAGTAGAGCCTGAAGTCTACAGTTTAAGCCTCTCTTGATGGAGGTGGAGTTTTAGCTGGAGTTGTGTAGTCACAGGGCCGGATCCAGACCACGTTAGTCAGGACCACCCACTCAAATTAATTTAGTCATCTCTCATTTGTGTCATTGCTGCTTGGTCATGATCACCTGGCTTGATCTGGATCCTGCTCTTAATTGTGCACTTTGTGAGGCAGACCTAATGAAACCTGCGCAGCTCCTCCAAAACTCCTTAAAAACAGTTATGTGGCAGGCGCTGGGAATGTTTTTTTTTAAATGGTGAAAGAAAACGTAAATAAGAGTGGTGGGGACCTGGTGTTAAAGGGAAGGGTGCAATTCCGAGATGGCGGGGGGCGTTGTAGTACAATGCGGGGCGTTGTAGTGGTGGATGCCTCATCTTCCTCACTGGGGAGACGAGGTACTGTTCAGGGTGGGCAAGGCAATGGTGCATCGGACCGCGCTCGGAAAGGTCGCCTGGGTCCAAGAGCTGCTACCGCTGTGCTTGCGCACCAGAGTGTAGCAGGTGTTCCCCCATTTTCTCTTGCAGTGCACGCTTCTGTGCCCCCTCCCAACTCCCCTGCATGCGCCAATCACACCAACCTGCCTTTGGGGCCACACAGCTCACGTGGTCCCACATGCTGCCCGTACGTCGCTGTAAGGCAAGCCAAGGCAAGCCAAGGCAGCCCTCCTCCCTCCCTCCACTGCTTAGCCTTCACTGCGGCGTGATCCCGGCCAGAAGTTGTCCCCCCCCCCGCCTGGCGAGGTCATAAAGGGGACTGCCGTCTTCCACCGGCGGTGCAGACCAGGAGGTTATAGGGGGCTGAGGGACCACAATGCCCCACCAATGCAAGAGGGAAACGGCGTTCCCTCTCAAGGTGCCTTGGCCGCAACAGGCAGCTGGTTTTAAATCAGTTGGGATCGGACACAAACCGTGCTGGGCATCAAATCTCCAGGATCACTTTATTCCAGTGCCATTCATCCAATGACCCTTTTGCATGAATGCACAAAATGGTCTCTTGCCTCTCCCCCGCACCATGCCACCTCCCTCCACCACTTAGCCCTCACCATGGCATGATCCTAGCCAGAGGTTCCACCACCTGGCGAGGTCACAAAGGGGACTGCAGACCAGGTGGTTACAGGGGGCCGAGGGACCACAACACCCCACCGATGCAAGAGGGAAACAGGGTTTCCGCTCAAGGCGCCTCGGCCGCAACAGGCAGCTGGGTTTCAATCAATCAACCTTTGGCTGCAAATAATGAGCATGCAAGAACCAGCAGCCCTTCAAGTGGCACCCACTGCCATACCTTTTCCTCAATGCCCCCACACTGCATACAGTTTGAAGTTGTAAAGATAAAGATAGCTGTAGGAAGATCTCAGCAGCACGTGGAGGCAAGGCAGAAGCAGGGTCCTGTGCCTCCATGATACTCCTCCTTTCCCTCTTCCGTGCCATGTGCAAAATTGAGGAAGTGAGTGCCTTGACTGCAGTTGTTTGCGGGGGGGGGTGACTCCCAGTCAGGGACCGGCACTCAACCCTTCGGGGTCCGGCAGCGGTCCAAGGACCAGTGGTTGAGAAACTGTGCTCTACAGCATGCCCACACAGCTTGCAGAGGTGGGACTGTTCCATGCCTACTATGCATTGTGTCAGTACAATAGAGATGCTACTTCCGTTGGGAATGATGAGAGTAGTGTTGCAACTGCTTTAACACAATGCTTAGTAGGCATGGAGCAGCCCCAGCTATGCAAGCAGCATGGGCATGTTATAGGCTGACTCACAGTTGCAAACATACCGCCAATTTCGATCTACGGTGTCTTGTGCAATATGTCAGCCTCTGAAATTAAGGAGATAGGCTGGTTGTGACTTATGTCCCATTGATTTCAATAGGACCTAAGCATGACTACCTTGTTCTGGACTGGGACCAGAACTTTGGTAAAATTCAACTCTAGGTAAGCATGGTATTCCATCAGATATTGCTATTAGATAATATGATCCACAATAGTAGATGAATTCATATACTTGGTCAGTACCCTGTTGTTGAGCACCTTTGGGGAAAGCAAGGCGTAAACAGGCCTTCAGATAGAGTGTGGTGTGGAACAGTTCCTTGAAATCCCCACTGCAGCTTAAATTGGCTACAAAATATTTTTTGCAGCTGTATGAACACTTTTCTCCCACTTGTCTCCTTGAGGCAGCTGAATCCTGGGGAATGGCCAAGAATGAATAAACATGGCCCATTCAGAGTCAGCATGATGCAGAAATATCTTTGCAAAATAGTGCTGTGCTCACAGATTCAGCTGTATTGCAAGCCCAGTTAAAGGTGCTCAGACAACTGGCCTTCCTGAAAATATAGGCATGCTCTCTCAAGAGAGTCTGACCTCGCTGTTTCTTCCTTGTTGCTTCTACTCTCTAAATAATGCCCACACTTGCATTAAGAGGTTTCCCTAGTAGAAATTGTGCCCAAAACAAATTTATACATTTGTTTCAAATTCAAATTGAATTCCAAAAATTCATTTCAAATCTGAATCAAATTTGAATCTGGTTCAAAAATTTGATTAGAATTCTAATGGAATTCAAATAGATTCAACCCTTTTTTCCCTACCAATCAGGGGAATGGATGGTTTGTAAAAGGTGCCCAACAGCTCTCAAATTGAATTTGAATCAGATTTAGAAAATTCTATTCAAATTCAAATTGAATTGCCTTTTAAGGGGTGCTTTGATTTGAATTCAGCTAACTCAAATCACTCAGATTTGAATTAATTTGCATATCCCTACTCCCTAGGGCTTAAATAAGAAAGAAAAACTAAATGTTATGTGGATGGGATGACACAGTCCCATTCCATTTGTTTGACATGTGAAAAATATTGAGGACTATTCTGACTCTTTTTTTTGTCTTTGTTTCATTGCTTACGGAAAACATTTTTTTAAAAAAATAAGGCAGTTCTGTGCACTCCAGATGGATTATGGTCACTGGCATAAAGCTTCACTCTTAACTTTTTTATGTGAAATACATTCAACCAGCTGAGTTAGTCTTTTGTAAGTTTTTGATTCCAATACAGAGCAGCCATCAGCAGTCTGGAAAAGGGGAGCTACAAATGAGGTCATTTATGTGTAAGCTGAGATCTTGGGCAAGATGGATTTGAAGTGACACATCTTTGAGCAGGCTAGCTATTAACGAGATTGTTCTTTGTTGAGGACATTCAATAACCAGATTGTCTATAACAAGATTATCTTGAGTGAGAGATAAACCCTGCACTGGTTTCATGATGAAACAGTCCTAAGAAGTAATAAACTATATAGGCCAGAGTATGAACAAGTTAGTGTAGGAGACCTGAAGAGAAGTGAATTCAGGCCTGCTAAAAAGATGTTGCCAATTTTCTTGGCTTCCCACCGCACTTACTGCTCAGACTTGTCTAAAATAAATCTTGTGCTCAGCTAGGGTCTTTTCCATGCCCCTTTTCTCTGACTACTTTGTCTTGGAGTATGTTTGTTTACCAGCATTCTATTTATACAGTAAATCATCAAGAAGAATTTAATCTGTCCTAAATATAGAAAATTTCTTAAATGACATGAAATCTGCTTTCATGTCTAATGTGTGTGTGTTAAGTAGGAAGAACAAGCAATTGGTGGGAAAGCTCTTCCTGAAGCTGATCCCCTATCATGAACAAGACTTGTTCCTGAAAGGAATAAGTAGCTTATTTACCTCTCCTTTGGCAGCTGAACTCTCTCCCCAAATACTGACTGTAATCTGATTGGCTTCCATACACAGGAAGTAAGGAAGCACTGTTTCTTGGCAACTGTTTGCATTTTTGTCTTGATTTAGTGTGAATCGTAACAGCTTTAAATCTTCTTAAGGCTGTTCACATGAGTAGCCCTACCCAGGCTTGTGCAAGTCTACCTGGGTAGGGCTGCTCGTGTGAAGCGGAGGGATCGAGGTTGATCCCGGCACTGCCCTGCCAGGTAGCCTGGGAACTTTCCTCAGGCTTTTCCTGAGGTAAGAGGGCATGTGCATGCCCTCGTCCCTCAGTCCCCAGTAGTCTGGCAGCACGAACTGCCTTCAGCCCCGTTCAGGCTGCTGGCAGCCCAACCCACCATAGAAGCCAGGGGAAGGAGCACCTCAGCCTCTAGAAAGCCTTCAATGTACCATGCAAGCAGCATGGAGCAATGCGGGCTTTCTGGAGGCCGGGCATCCTTCCCCTGGCCTCCCCTCTGCTCACCTTGTCTGCAAGCATGGTGTGGCAAGTAGGGCTTCAGCCGTGATTGTGTAGGGGAAGGTAGGAGCAATCCTGCCTCCCCCTGCATCCTTCCCCAGATCTGATAAAAGAGGCTGTGCGTACAAACTCTTTGTGTAGGAAAATTGTGTCATTTTGAAAAAGATAGTAAGACACAGTACAGCTTCAAAAGTTCTCAGGCCAAGAGAAGATTTGGCATTTATTAAGTTATTTTCCCAGGTTTCTCTTGCTGGTGTTATAAATGTCCACAATAATTACACCTGAAGACATTCATTATTCATATGGTTTCCTCACAAACATTTTATTGATGACTAGCTGATCCCGCACAGAGCATCTGTGTGGCAGTACCCTCCCCCCCTTCTGCCCTACTTCCCTCCCCCAAGCCTTCTGCCCCAGTCCCCCCCAGACTTCAGCCCCATTCCACTCTCCCCCCAAGCCTTCTGCTCCAGTCCGCTCCCCTCCAACCTTCTGCCCCAGCTTGCTCCCTCCTCCGTTTCCCCCTTTCTCTCTCTTTCTCTCTCTCATTTGTGCTCTGCTCCCAGCCGCTTTTTAGCCTGCTTGTGTTTTCCCCGCTGGCTGTTGCTGCCTCCTCCTTCCTCCAGTCCCTGGTGTCAGGTGACCAAGCTTTCAGCCAGCCCCTTCCTGCACAGCCTTCTCTCAAGTGAGCATCTTCCGAAGTAGCCAGCCATTTGTCTCTGCCCGCCAGGCTCCGCCACTTTCTCTCCCCACAGCTCCCCCCCCTTCTGCCCCAGTCCATTCAGTTCTCCTCTCTGCTTGCCCACTTTTCTTCCTTTCCTTCCCAAGCGGCAACTTCCCTATGCGGCCAACCGCTGCCCAGCCAATCCAGCGCCTCCACCGCCCAGCCAATCCGCTGGGTTGCCGGGACGCATCCCCACAGAGGCACGTCTACAAGAATGAATATAATAGATTTCTGTAATCCCTAAATCTGTATTTAGTAATCCCACAATCTGACAAAGCTGTTATTCTGTAATCCCAAATCTTTATGAATAGAGATTAGTAGAACCAGGTGCTTCAGCTTAGGGATGCACAAAGCATTTGAGGAGTTCTCTCCTAATTTCTCAGCTTTTAAAAACTTGTTTTTAAATTCTTCTGATTATTTAATTGTTGTTTTACGATGTTTTTAATTGTTAATTATTTTTATGCTTTATCATTTTTGTTTTAATTATTAATTGATTTTAATGGTGTTTTAATGTAAACCACCCTGAGCCTTTTGGAAGGGCGGTATAAAAGTTTTAATGATAAATAAATAAATAATTTACTGAACTCTTTCCCACCAAGCCTAATAGCACATATTTTCAGTCCCCAAAATATATTTTTCTGTTCTGCAAAACTGTCTTTCCTGTCTCCGCAAAAAAAAATAAACAAGGAGTTGCTCCTCCATCCTTCCTTCTGTCTTGACCCCTGGTTCTACTAAGGAAAAGGTCTGGTGGATCCAACATTTTTTTAAAAACACCAAACATCTACAGAAACTCTGTTTCCTATTCCAGAATCCGTCAGTTCTTTTGGACTCTGGTTTACTCTGGAGGCTTCAGTGACTCAGCCGGGCTTGCTTTACACATGACAATATCAACATGCCATCTTGAAGCAGAGTTCTCTGTCCATATGTAACCTCCCCTTGTTTCTTTCAGAGTCGACACACTAGGGACTAGAAAAGAAGCAGAACTAGAGCCAAGGAAAACAAATCATAAATAAATTGATCATCTATAATCCTATTGTAACAAATTATCCCAAATATGCACACATAAGGACAGATAAACATATAGGATAGATATGGCAAAATATCTGACTTGGTTCTCTCATAAAGGATTTCCCAAAGTTTCACAAAAGCAGCAAGCAGCCACAATATATTTTCAATTCAGGTCCTTCCTCAGTCCATGGAATTGATGTTGGCAGTACGGAGACTCCAAAACAACAATCTCTTCTCTCTCTTCAAGAGATTGGTGCTCCAAGAGGGTAGAAGAAAAGCCCAACAACAAAGAAAAATATCTATGCCAGAATGTGCCTGTTTAACATATATAGGTAAATGCATTACTGTCTTTCCCTTAATTTACCTGAGCTTAATTGTTCAGGGCATGGCACTGTAAAGTAAAGTGTGTCGTTGAGTCAGTGTCAACTCCTGGCACCCATAGAGCTCCATGGTTGTCTTTGGTAGAATACAGGAGGGGTTTACCATTGCCTCCTCCTGCACAGTATGAGATGATGCCTTTCATCTTCCTCCTATAACACTATTCCTATAGGTGTTTCCCATAGTCTGGGGAACATAATCCCTCCAAATTAGCCCTGCACTCCTCAATAACATGTTGGAAATGAAAGCAACTCGGAAAAGCCTCCAACTAAACAAAAGAAATGAAGCATGTGCAGTGCCTTATGGCCACACACAAATACTGGCATTACAGTTGCAAACAGCAAGGCTTACTGCATTTCTGAAGCCTTCCAGATCCACAAATGGAACCCATTGGCAGACCTGGACATTCACTACCCAATCCTGCCTGGAGCAGATTTTTGTGACATTTAAAATCATGAATATTGCTGTCGAGTGTGAACTTTAATTTATGGTTAAACAGTATCAACAAGAAATTCCTTCTTGTCCTGTCCCAAAGTATTCTTACTGAGATAGAGACAGTGGATCTGGGAAAGACAGATCCAGATCACCAGCAAACTCTGGCGCAGGAGTATCCATCATTTATGACAAGTTTGGATTTAATTTACCTTAATTTCATTAAAATGAAGGTTCTCAGTACAAGATTAAATAAGAGCACATGTCCTCTCTCATAATGTACTTTCAACATATTCACCATGAAAACTACTGCTTTATTCTATACATCTGCATAACTTTGGCCCTCTTCACATGTTATGTTCAATGCATGTACAATCTAGCCCAATCCAGATGTGACAAAAAAGGTCACTGAACAGTCTTACAATGCCAAAAGCAGCTCAGAAGTCCTGCTCCTGTATCACACACACACACACACACACACACACACTGCTCACAGTTATCATGGCATTTGAAGAGGGAAATGCTGTAACTGTTATGGTGGGCACTTGCTCTAGAATGGCTGTCACAGAAGCACCGACCATTATGGTTACGGTGTTTCCCTCTTCACACAAACACTGCTATAACTGTGAGAAGCACTGTAGAGGGGTGAGTGATGCACCGTGGCCAGAGGCCTGACCTGTTTTCAACACAGTAAGTGTGCTCAATGCCTTTTGAGGGGGTAACATCTGAATAGGGCTTCTTTTTTCAGTGTATGCATGTACAGATCTATATGAATATACAGTTATTGGCATGTTATGTCAGACAGCCCAATTCCAATCTATTCATCTGAGGGACTTGTACCCAGCTTTACTCTTAAAGTGAACACATATGCAGTCATTCATGCAAATCTGTATATATCTATATCTGTACAGATATGCATGTACAGCATCATGTCTAAACAGGGTTTCTGAGTGCACAGAATGGCTAGAATAGATGCAAATATAGTGGCAGTTGCACAATATTCCTAAATAAACCAAATCATTAAGAATAACAGGTTCACCGGCAGTCCTGGTTTCCATTTGATATATCTTGTCATAGTGCATGTGCACTGGGTTGTGCCTAAGCAGTACGGGTGTGCAATTCAATTTGTCATCAAATCGATTTGGGTCAAATCAGGGATGATTCACAAATTCGACCTCGAATCACGCTCAAAACAGAAGGACCAATTCAGGGGTGAGGAGAATGATCCCCAATTTGACCCAAATTAATTCAATTCAAATTGATTTCAAACACCATTTTGAGGCCCATTTCTCTGGAAAAACAGGCCTCAAAATAGTACTTTTTTCTGAGGAGAGCTGGTCTATCAATTGGGATCATCAGGTAGACCAGCCCTCCGATTCGGACTTTGAGCATCAGCCTGCCCAGGTCTACCCAGAAAAACGTGTCATTTTGAGGCCCATTTTTCCAGCAAAACAGGCCTCAAAATGTCATGTGAATCACCCAGATCAATTTGAATCTCGATGAATCATTGTGTGTGTGTGTGTGCGATTCAATATGACCTCAAATTGAATCACAGATTTTGATTTGTGCAAACCCCTACTAAGCAGCTAGCTTTGTTTTAATCAAATAAGCCCTATTCACATGTTATGTTGAATATACGTACAATGAATGTACAGTGTACACAAGTACAGATATATGCACAGGTACAGTACGACGTATGCCCCTCACTTTGTATTTGGGGGTGGGGGCTGTCCCCGGGTTCACTTTTAAAATGAACACAGGTGCAGTCATTCACACAAAAGCATGCATCTGTGTACAGACATCTGTACACTTGTGGAACATAATGACTGAATAAGGCTGATGATGGTGTCCCAGTTTGCTCAACTCTTCCCATCTTTCCCCTCCTTTCTACAGTGCAAGGCTGTTTCTCATCTCATGTTCCCTTTAGCAGCCCAAGAGTCTTCCTTCACACTGCTGCAGTGGCACCAAGCCTAGAAATGGAGCACCTGCTGTCACTCCAGCTCTTCAGTCCCTACTAGTGCTTGTTTGCTGGTACAACTGGACAAAGGATTAGGCTAGAAGCAAATAGTGTTAAGGAGCCACTAAGCTCAAGTTATTGTGAGAACAAGCTTTTTGCCTTCTACAAGATTACAGGATTTGCTGCACAGTTCCTTTTTAAAAAGAAGTGTGTCCTTGAAGTGATACCTATTTGTGTGATACTAATATTAATACTTAGAACTAAAAGATGTCTGTCCATAATCCTCAAATCATTCCAGAAAGAGATAGTTAGGTAAGTAGATTAAGTGAAGTGTTGACACTAAGGTAGCCATAGACAGAGTCAGTGTGAGAATCAGAACTAAAATTAAAACTCAGAGGCTCCGAACTACTAGGGATGTGCACGAAATGGATTTTGTGTTTCGTTTGAAGCTCAAAATGAAATGCAAAATCCTCAAAATGTTTGTTTGAAATACTTGAAACATTTCAAGTCTGAAACTTGGAACATACCATTGTTCCCTATGGTTAGCTTCTAGGGACATCTAGGGCATGATAGGTGCTACCTACCACCCAACCCACAAAAGAAATGGGCAAGAGGGCAATTAAAAAAAAATTTAACCCCCCCCCCATGGGGTCCTATGGGGAAAGTTAAAAATTTGTTTAAAATTGCCAGCTTGCCCATTTCTTTTGTGTGTTAGGTGGTAAGTCGCACCCATCATGCTGTACCATCCAACCCACTTTGGTCTCCCTAGGAGCTACCCATGGGGAACCATGGGATGTTTTGTGTTCCCCCATTGTTCCCTATGGCCAGAACGAGCAGAGTGCACAATTTTTCAACCTGCCCTGGAAAACACTGCAGAAGCACACAGTAAAAAAGGGTCTGTCACTCCCAACACATAACACACATTTCAAATGGCCAAAAAAGAATCACTGATCCAGAATCCACTGCCAGCCACAGTGTCGGCACTGCAGTAACATCATTGGCACAAGCTGCTCTCTCACACATAATTATGACTCCTTACTTCAGCATTGCCAACACCTGCCACAGCAGCACCCTTAGCAGCAGCAAGCGTAGCCATAAGCTCAACTACAGCAATGTCTTCTGCCACATTTTGACTTATACCTTGAAATGCAGAATGCAGGTTGCAGAGCAGACCAGAGAGCAGTGAGTAAAGCAAAAATTAGTCTCAAGGCCAGACATGGAGCTCATCTCACAGCAATCACCAAGAAAACGGGGGGGGGGGGGGAGGAGAGATGAGCCGCCACTGTCCATTTCTTACCACAAACCTATATCATAAACAAAACAAAGCACAACTCAGGCAGGCACCCAAGTTCTGCCTTTGTCAATCTGAGATCCAGAAAAACCAGATCGTTATAGCAGCAACAGCACAGCAAGCATAATATACTTACACAGTGCTGAGAAAACCAGGAAATCAAACCTTCCTTCTTTCCACCCTGCCTGCCAGACCCATAGCCAGATGGTGGCATGGAGTGCACCTGCCTCCCCACAAAATGCTTCTTCCTCCCCAGCAGCCACCAGGAGCTCAGCTGAGGAGGGAGAAAAATAGCTTGCCTCACAGCCTGCTGCACCGGCGCTCCAGCTGCTCCTCCTCCTCCCGTTCCCACCAAATGAGCAAGCAAGCAGCTGCTAGGCTGTGCTTTCGCCTACTCCCGCCCACGCGCCTGCTCAAAGAGCTAGTGCGAGTGAGGCCGGCTCAAGGCGCTGAGAGACACAGCGGGAGAGACTGGAAATGACTGATGAGACGGCCACTGCAGAGAGAGAGAGAGAGAGAGAGAGAGAGAGAGAGAGAGTGCAGCTGCAGCTCAGAGCAGCAGAACATGGAAGAGGAGAGAGAGGACTAGTCTCTAGTCCCTCCCCTTCAGCTGGGCATATCGGGCAAGTGGCTGGCTGTGTCTGTCTTGGTAATATGCGGAGATCTGTTTTCATGACGTGATTGAAATTAAGTCATTATGCAGGGGGGGGTGTTACAGGTGAGGCCAGAGGTACACCTAGGTAATTCTGAAAGTGTTTGTCAGCGTGTGCCTATGTCTGTCTTCCTCCTCCCCCATGATGGCCCCTGGCAGCAGGCTGCTCCTAGCAAAACAAAAAGAGAGGCTAGGGGGATGGGATGTGTGACTCTTGTCTGGGGCTTTGCAAGAGAGAGAGAGACTGTTTGTACAAAATGTACATAGGCATGGCTGATGCTCTGCAAAGGGTATAGGCTTTCTCTGTGGCTGCCCCAGGGCTTTGGAATATTCTCCCTATGGAAATAAGAGCATCTCCTTCTTTGTTTGTTTTCAGGAAGACTCCTGTTTTTGCAGGCTTTTAATTAGAATTAATTTTAATAATTTTAAAACTTGTTTTAATACCTACTTTATTCTATTGTTTTTATTATGTATTTTAATTTGCAACTTTTAAATATTTTAAATTTTGTACACCCCCACAGGTGTACATATCAGGCAGTTTAGAGATAGGAAGGAAGGAAGGAAGGAAGGAAGGAAGGAAGGCAGCCTTGGTTCTTCGGCGGTTGCCATATAACCTGACCCCCACACTCTTGTGATCCCACCCCAAAAAGGTTAGGCTGGCTACGGGTCTGCTGCCTGCTACAGAGAGACAGAAGAACAGAGCAGTCATGGCCTAATGGACCAATTATCTGACAAGAAACATAGCTTCTAGACTCTTACCATGAGAAGAGCTCTTCTTTCTTCTCTTCTTCTCCAGTGTAAATCCCTGCCTGCCTGTCTCTGAATAACACAATGGCATCAGATTGGTGCTGAACCCTGGCTGACAACCTGACACATGGGTCAGACTGTGACACATCTGGTTTGGGGGTTGGCCAGAATGGGCTGAGTTGCCAGTGGTGTTGCATTTGGTGGGGGTGAATATGAGTCCCTTACCCTCCATGGCCAACTCTGGATAGCCTAGAATGGGGAGATTGGCCTTCAGGAAGACCAGCCACTGCACCAAGCCAGCACCCATGTGTGCCCGATGGGCTGTCTCCACATCCCTGGCCATGGAGAACACCCTCTTGCTCTGGATACTGGTTGGCAGGCATGGGAGGAAGTGTCTGGTAACCGTCGCCAAGTCCAGCCAGACTTGATGATACGTTGTCCAATACTGGATCAGCTACATCTCCCGGCGGCCTGCCACCAGTTCCTGAAGGTACTGGCAGAACTCACTGCTCAGCACAGCTGCAGGGTTTGATGGGCCACTCCCATATCCCTGGCAAAGCACCGAGGAACCCCTTTGTGAATCACCTAGTGAAATGTTGAGAATGCTGAGGTGGAACTACTGGCTCCCTTGGCACCGCCAGGGACATCACACTGCTGGACCAGGAGGCAGTGATGCTGATGCTGCTAGGACTGGACTGTGCACTAGCAGTAGGTGCACCAGCACCCTCCTACTGGTTGCACCCTAGCCTCCTCTCCTCTGTTCACCTAACCTCTTTGACCAGGAGGTCCCTCCACCTGGGCATCTGGGCAGAGGTGACCACTTTGCATGGTCACATAGGCAGTGCATGTGTCCTTGGGTCACATAGGCAGGAAAAAAAAACTGCTGCCAATGCACCCAAGGGTGTCATGAGTGGATCCACCACTTCAGTACTCAGCCAACCTGCCAAGGCGATTGCTTTCTCAGTGGTCAGTGATGACTGGAGCTCACCCATCATCTTCTCAAGGAGAAAAGCAGCAGGCAAAGCCTGGCTCAGTGTAGCTGTCTCAGCACACAAGCTGTTCATGACAGTAAAGAAGACTCAAATGCCAAGATAACCTCAGAAATGAGTGCCCATTCCTGGTTTGATAGGTCACACACTTCCAAGCCATGCCTCCTTGCCAGGCCATGGGTGGCTGCCTCTTGCTTCTGCAGGTGCTGGAGCAAGATAAATGTGGAGTTCCACTGTGTTGGAACATCCTGAGGGGTCAGATGTTCAGGTAGGCCTAGCTCAAGCTGCTTTTCCTTGAGCATACACCTAACCTTTTTGCTCCGGTAAGGTGCTATCTTGCAGCACCTGTCCTCAAGAGCAGCCGTGGCAGCAGTCACTTGCCCAGTTCCTTCAGCAGAGATGTCTCACCTGGCCGCAGCTGCAGAAGGGCCTAGCACACCCCACACTTCCAGGTTCAGAGTGTGCACCACACAGCAAACCAACACAAACTGAATCTGCTTGGCTGCCCTCATTATGTTCGCAGAATCGCCGGTCACCATGAACCCTCAAAGAAGGTTTGGCTTCCTGGACAGTGATCCATGGCCACTGGCAGCTCATTTGCCATGTGGTTACTGTCCAGGACCTGCACATGCAGCAGAGCCCACCTGTGGCTTGCTGCATGGGAAGGGCTGGTCACACCACCACCAGCAGATGTCCCCTTGGTCTCTAGCCCCCACCAGTGTACTGTGAAGGACAGGAAAGCAGCATGCCTCCCACTGTGGCTGGACCACAGATCCACACTGAAGTGCATGCTGTGTCAGGCTCAGCTCTGAGCAGCAGCCTTGACACAATCTCCCTGCACACCAGATACAGGAAGGGCAACACCTGCCCACTGAAGGTGGTGCATGAGAGAATTTTATAGTCAGGGGCAAGCTGTAGGAGCAGCCAGTGGAAGCTGGCATTCTCCACCATGTAGAATGGTTGGTTGTCCAAAGCAATCATCTCAGCAATCGCCCAGGTGATGAGATGAGGCTGTGAGCAACCGTAGAAGCCTGCTTCTTTATTTGGTGGGATTTCATTTTTCCAGCTTCTTTATTTGGAGACCACACACAGAAGCACACACAGAAGCAGGAAAAATGAAATCCTACCAAATAAAGAAGCAGGCTTTATTTGAGGGCTAGGGCTCCCCCCCCCACTTCTTTCTTTCTTTTTTTTGAGAGGAGTAAGCAACAATGGGGTAAGTCGAAGGGAAGGGAAGAGAAAGGGGATTACTGTGGCCTCTCCTAAGCTAACCAACCCCTCCAGTCCTACAGTCCTAGTTCCTACTTCGAATCCCTTCCCCAAACTAGGCCTTATTTAAAGATTAAGAACTCTGTGTTCTCTAATAATCTGACCAATGACCAAGGGGCAGCTTACCTTCTGGCATCTTCTCTCAGTCTCTTCTGCTGGAGTCTGGCCAGGTGCAGCACCCTGAGGCACACAGACTCAGGCAGAGACTCAACAGCTGGTGGGGGGGGGGCAGGTGGGCCCCAGTCAGGCATCTGCCCACCCAAACAATTATTTTAAAACTACAAAAACAAAAAAAGGAACACCAGAGAAACAGAGAGAGCCTGGGCACCAGACAGAAGTCACAGCACACCAACCTGCAATCAATCAATCAAAATGCAATCCAATCTAGGCACACAACAGCAGCAGCAAAGAGGTGCAGCTTGTGGCTGCAAAAGGGGGGAAATGGCAGCATCACCCAGTTATTAAAGCCACTGGGGGCTGGATGGCTACAAGCATGAAGAAGAAGAAACTCACAGAAGGGAAACAAAATTCAAAGCTGCACCCATTTAAAGCCATGGGGGCTGCTGGTACAATTCTAAAACATTAGAAAAGAAAAGCAGTTGTTGGCACTGCACATTAAAAGGTGGGGAGAGAGAGAGAGAGAGAAGCCACAGGCACTCTCTGTGTCCCTCTCCACTGTGCCAGGCAAGGCAACATACCACCACTCTGCTCTCCTGCTGCTGTGCTCCTTCAGTCTCTGTCCTTCCTCTCCTGATGCCCTTCCTCTGCAAGACACACTAGCACACTGTAAGGAATCTCTGCTTCCCAGGCCCTTAAATACATTTGAAGCTACCTCCTTTTGTGTTCCCGCTTCCCCCCTCTCCCCCCCCCCAGCCAATGGGGGCACAGTTGCCCATGACAACAGTTGTTCTGTATACTAACAAGCCAACCAAGAAGCAAGGACATCGCAAGCCAATCAGAAGCCAGTGCTATAACACCAATCAGGAAAATAAAATAGTGCTCGAAACACTCAAAATGATTTGAGCTCAAAATGGGGTCGTTCCATTTCAAGCTCGAAACCGGCTTTATTTTAAGGGAGTTTCATTTTGTGCTCGAAGAACTTGGAACAGCTGTTTTGAGCTTGAATCATTTTGAGCTCTATTTGTATTGCTGATGAGCCATATGATCTACCACCCTTATAGCCAGGTTTATTTATTTTTTCAAACTTAAGAGAGTGCAGGGACTTTTTCCCCATGCAAGAGCATTCAAACATGGGACACCCCTCCCTACACTTGCACTCTAAAATAGTACAGTCCAGGCCCATTTTCTCAATGAGAGCTGCTATTTATGTTAACAGGCCCTTAGTTCTCAAGAACTCAAAGTCCTAAGATTTAACAAATAACAACAATAACAACGAAAAAGCCTTGTTGGGAGCAAGTATTTTGACCGTATTTTAGTTTTATTGCCACACATGTGTGGGTGGATGGAAGCCACTCCGCATTTTTGTTGCTGTCATATTTCCAACTTTATATTTGTTTTTTGTTGAAGATGTTGGCAATGGATCTAGGAACCAAGAGAGGGATACACTAGCAAGAATGCTTGTCCTTACATTAATCTTTCCTTAGCTGCCTTTGTTCTTTGCAGTTCAGTTTCTATGTGGTCAGTCAGGATAAGGGAGTGTTGCCATTTGTTTCTGTGGCTTGCCTGTTGGCTTGTCGTTTTAGGGGCGTGTGTTTGTTTTTCCCCTTTGGATTGTAAAAGTAAAGATTCTTTGTGTTTAGTTTGTAAACCCAGAACAAATGGAATCCAGGTATGCAGTTGGCAGCTTTTCAGAGCTTGTTGTATTTATGTGTCTGTGGTACAATAGCAAGTTTGCCTTTGCTGCACTGAATCTTACTACATTATACAATGCCATTTGTGCACTTTAGTGTGACTCACCGTTGAAACATTACCCAAGATACATGGTAGCCACTTCTCTGCAAATTGTCCCATGCAAGTGGGGTAATGTGTAAATGACCTGATGGTGGGAGCTGATTTCACACACCCAGGTCTGTGGAATGGCAACCCTGCCATGAAGAAGAGTGCAGATTCAGTGGGAAAGATTGATATGATTGGTCCTAGTTGTGTTGTTGGGCTTCTGAACAGTCACCCAGCTGGGCATGGGCCACTTACAGACATGTTTAAAGGCAATGTTTAAAGAACTCTAAGGCTACTTCCAATGAGTGGCCTACCTTCCACACTTTTGTGCTGATAACCATGTGTTTTATATTCAGTTATAATGCATTGCAAAGCAGCCATGTCTGCACTGGGTACTTCACACACACACACACACACACACACACACACACACACACACTCAAATATATGCAGTTGAGGGCCTGATCTTTGATAGCTTAGATGTATTTTGAAAGGAAAGGAGGTCGTTCACACGACCAAATGATTGGGGGAGGGGAGAGCTTGGGACAAGGCAGGAGCCTGCCTACCTTCCCCACATGGGCTCAGCCACCCATGCACCCAGTTGAGTGGGATGCTGCAATTGGCACAGTGATTGAGAGATGAGGGAAGGAAGTTGGCCTGCCAGGAATCCCACAATGCATCACACGAGCATTGTAAAATATCCCCACTGCAGGGCCACTCCTTCCCCCTAGCTCTATGATTATAATGGCTGCCAGCAATTTGACAGCCCACATTTATGCATGTATGTAGGTATGTATGATTTATACACTGCCTTTCCAGAAATGGCTCAGGGCATGTGCCTCCAATATCCCATGACCAGCCAGTGATGGAGGCACACGCTTGTCCTCCTACTTCACTTTCAGCCTGGGTCCAAAAGCAAGACTACCCAGGGGAGGAGTGCTGAGATTGGGAGCAACCCCAGCCCTTCATAAAACCAGCCCTACCTGAGGTAGCCCTGTCCTGCCCCTGTAGGGATGGTCAGAGAATACTGGACTCAATATTTGGGAACCACCTCTAATGGTTTCCCTCATGCTTTCTGGGTACTGTCATGCACACCAAATCCTACACCACTGCTGAAGGTTCCTGAGCAAGAGTTTTTTAGGGTTAAGAGGGCTGCAGCCGGGAGCAAGAGGTGGAGAAGAAGCCTTGGGCAAATTCACATTGTGCTAACAGTGCTCTGGATGCTACTTCTTAGAGTTAAAGTAACATAGCTGTGTGTTGTACTTGGATTTTGGAATCTGGTTGCAACATATCTTGCAAGCGTAACCCTGACAGAAGAAAGGGAGGGGGAAATACCTTGATCCAAAACATGAGACACAAAAACATGGAGTTAAAGTCAGTAAAGCCTCTGTCCCTTCTTTCTTATCCCAGTTCCCTCTAATTGTACACTCGGGCAGTTTAAAAGTCTGTGTGATCCAGCTCGAGCCTCAGAGACACAATATAACAGAAGTCCCTGAAAAGCTGAATATCTGACTAATGGAGTGAATATCTACTAGCTGTCACAAACTCTCACAGGAAGGGGGGAGACCAGAAGAACAGTTAGCTAACAGTTAAAATGTGAATGGATTTTGTTAAATCAGATCATGTTCATGTTTGCTGTCCTTGTTTGATAGCTGTTCTTGCTTGAGAGAATTCTCATAGCTTGTTTTTGACTTGGCCCAGCTGTGTTTTTCTATTTTAATATTTGAGCCTTACAGCAGTTCTTAGCTATATAATCTACAGGAATTCTTTGCCATGGAGCTGGGAGATCTGGATTCAAAGCCAGCCACAGAGCCAACCAAAGCTGTCCTTAGAGAGCCCTGGAGGAGTGCAGGGCCCGGGGCAAATCAGCCAGGGCGGAGGTCCCTTCCAGTTAATTCTAATGGGGGTTAAAAGATCGGGGCCTGGGGCAGTCACCCTGCTTGCCATGCCCTAAGGACAGCCATGGAGCCAACCCACTCATACAGGTGGACTAGGTAGTTGCCTAGCGTGGCTCGTTTTAAGGGGTGCCGGCATCGTCCTCCTGCCAAGTGCCCATGTGACCTCAGCAACATTGGGAATGAGGATGCCCTCGTGATATCTCCAAACAAGGGTGCTTCACCTTTAAGCAGCTGGCACTCAGCTTTCCTCAATATGTCTGTCTGTTTTTAGATTGCTCATTTTTGTTAGCAAGTAAACACATGTTGATTTAGATTTCTCATTTTTCTCTGTTGAATGTGGGCAGTGGTGTGTGTATGTGTATGCCAAAGTCATACTTGAACTAGGGTGCCAAAAACCCCTGAGCCAGCCCTGCCCAGCTGCAACCATGAACTCACTGGGTAGCTTTGGAGAAGAACTATTCCCACAGGAGATGCATGAAGCTTCCTGATAGAAACATTGTAAACATTTCACACAATTACTAACAGTGAGTTTAGGCTCGCTGTCGGCTTATAAGAGAGCCCTAAAAACTTGTTTTGGGGGCATGGCCTCCCAAGGTTTTTAAATTGTCTTTTCAAGTATTTGAATTGGTTTTAAATGGTTTTGAACTGTTTTTAAAATGTTTTTTATACTGATTTGAGCACTGTGTTTTAAATGGTGTTTCTTTTTGAACTTGTTGTACGCCGCCCAGAGCCTTTGGATGGGGCGGTTTAGAAATGTAATTAATAAATAAATAATGATAAATAATAAATAACAGCCTCCTTTTTGTTTTGCCCCCTCCCCTTTCTGGAACTTTCTCCATTCTCCTCAGGAGCTCTTTCCTTTTCATGTCTATGTTAAATGTCTATGTGGTCTTCACTGAGGTTTGAAGAGACACAGCAAGAAAAGAGAGGTTTCATTTTGAGCTTAAAAACATGTGGATCACAGAGAGAGTGAATGTTTATCAATTACACTTCTTGTGCATCCCTGTTGGTTGGACAAAAGTGAAGCAAAAAATATTGCCAAATGAAATTCCTGCAGGATCTCAAACCAAAGAAGCTGTTTTATTCAGGCCCAGCTGGCATTAGAATGCACCCCCCCTCACTCCCCCCCACGCACACCTCAGTTCATTTTCTGTTATAGATGCTGTATGGACTAAGACTATAAAAGAGGTAATTTAAGGGCAAATCCACACCTGAAAAGCCAAAATCATTGGTTTCCCCTTACAGAAGGCTCCCTGGGGAACATAATACAGGGAATCATGGGCAATTTACTACTAGTTGTGATATATAGCTGTCTGATGTAAAAAATCATTGGTTTTCTCTTTAAAAGGCTTCCCTGGGGACCAAAGAGTAGAAGGTCAGAACAGGTTACTAGTTTGCATGCTTGTCTGTTTGTTCTTTGATGGCAAACAACACTATAAATAATGACTATTCACACCCAGGAAGAAAGTGGCAAGGAGCCTTCTCTGCTCCACCTTATCCACCACTGAAATATTATTATTTTAGATTTTCTGTTCCAAAGGAGAAGAATGGAAGATTTGAGGAATGAAATAATCATCTCTTCTCTTATGCTTTGCCCTTGCTTCTTTCTGCACCTTTCTCTCTTCACACTGAGCTAGAGCAGGTCAAAGACTTAAATGCTAGACAATATTGGATACTACTTAGGGTTCCTGTCTTTTTTACTGGCAGCAGCACCACCACCACCAACAACAACAACTCCACTATTTATATACTGCTTTTCAACAAAAGTTCTCAAAGCAGTTTACATTCTTTTTTAAAAAAATGAGATGGTTCCCTATCCCAAAATGGCTTACAGTCTTAGAACAGACATTAAGTAAACACCAGCAACAACCACTGGAGGGATGCCGTGCTGGATATGGATAGGGACAGTTGCTTCCCTGTTAAATAGAAGAGAATCACCACTTCAGTGCCTCTTTGCTCAGTTCACAGGGGTCTTTACTCACCTTGGTACAGGCCTTGGCCCAACAAGTCCTGTGCCTTTAACAGACCAGAGCAAGCCAGAGCGAGCAAGTGATCTTTTTTCCTGTCTTGTAAATGAATGATAGGGAGCTTCACGTGCTGAAGCTGGTTTGGTTGGACAAGAGTTTATGGAAGGGGCATGCATTTATGTTTGTTTTCTCATTATTAAATATTAAAATAGAATCTGGGGAAGACTGTTTTGGATTGGAATTATGTTCTTTTTTAAAAGGGCAACTTCACTGTAAACACAACAAAATACAAGTGGTTAAGGCAAACTTACTTATGCTTCAATACTCACAAATGGAACATGAAACAAAGAGACAAGTTTCTGCAGGCAGCTCCGACAGCCTGTTCTGTGATAGATCCCCAGAAGGATATCATGGTCGATGGTATTGAAAGCTGCTGAGAGGGGGCCGCATGTCTCCGCAGTCGCCCCTTCTGCATTTCCCTCCCTGCCTGCCGTAAACACAACACAATATGCTTAGATATCAGTTAAGGCAAACGTACCTATGCTTCAATACTCACAGATGGAACATCTTTATTCTCTTATGCCACATTGTCCTGAACATTTCTACAGCACGAAGCACTGGAAAAACTGGGTGTGTGAAAGAGATGTGGTCAGAGTAGAACTAGATTTTGCTGATATGTGGGCTTTTCTAGCTTTTATTTCAGTGGCTGACATGATCTGCAGCCTACCACCTCCATAATGGTCTATGCTGCTGCTGCTGATTTCAAAGGCAGCCATGAAGCTGTTTTGTAATGGCAAGGATGCTGGGTGTCTTCAGCTTTGCCCAGTATTGTGAATGGGGAAATCTCTACAAAAATAGCATCCACAACCGCTGCTTTAAAACAGCATTGAGTTTGAAGTTTGCAGCAGCCTCAGGGTGGACCATTACAGAGGCAGTAGGCTGTGGGTTACATCATCCTCTTTCTCTAACTTTAGTATATCTCCAGTCTGAATCATGCCACCATTTTCTTGCATATGAAATCGGCAACCTGTTACCTTTTTTACATATGAATTCCCCCCAGGTAACTGGGCAAAGAGGAACCTTTTAAAGTGGTAGGTTTCTTATGTTTAACAGGTATAGAGCAACCCTATTCAACCCAGCAGAGCTTCCCTCCCACCGGTGGATGTAGCTGGTGTCTCCTTTGTGCTTTTTTTAAAAATTGTGTGCCTTTTGAGGCAGGGAATTATTCTCTATTTTCTTTTGCTGTGCTAACCACTTTGAAAACGACTTTGTTGAAAAGGTGGCAGACACCCTAACAAAACATGCACACTTCAAGTAACTGCAGGGGTGCAACTGGAACACTCATGCAACTCCTCAATTCCCCCATGCATGCATTTTTTTTTGCAAGAGTCCACGACAGGTTTCTGATCTTAGAAAGGCATTCAGAAGTGTGGGGAGTGCTTGGAACTCTAATGGCTTTTGCATAACAGCACACACTCAGGGGGAATGGGGCACTCCGGTCATGGCCCCACAGTGCCTCAAAGTGCATAAGCTTCATTGGTCAGGATGTCAACCACTATATAAAAATATTTTAAATAAATAATAAGGCTTTGGAATGCTCTCCCAGTGGCCATTCGCTCCTCAGACTCCGTCACAGTTTTTAGAAAGCTGGTTAAATCTTGGCTTTTTATCCAGGCCTTTACATGATTGTTTTATTGCTGCTTCTGCGTGTTTTTATCCATGTATAGTTTTCTATATTTGTATATTATATATTTTAATATCAGATTGTTTTCATATTTTTAGCTAAATACTTTTAATTCATTTTTATTATGTGTTTTAACTTTTGTAAACTGCCTTGTGATTGTTTGTAATGAAAGGCAGTATATAAATCTAGCAATCAATCAGTCAATCAATATGTGATTGTGAGATGACCATCTCTTGATTAACTATCAAGTAATAGCAGTGCACGATCGCAAATTCCAGATCAGATCAGATCTATTCCAGTTCGGAACCATAGATTTCAGTTCCAGATCCTTTGGACCCTTCAAGAATTCCAGCAATGGATTCAGAATCTGATTTTTAAATTGGTGAATATCCCCATAGAAGTCTATGAGGAAAGTTTTAAAAAAATTGCTTGTGGGGGAAGGAAAAAGATAGAAAGGGAACTCTGAAAGTTGGCACATAAGTAGGTAAGGATGGGCAGATGCTGTGTATTTCACAATTAAAAGTGAATCTGGCCATCCATTGTTTTTAATTATTATTTTTTAAGTTACCTGGAAATCGGACTAAGAAAAAATCACAGAAGAAAAGTGTTGTAACATCCGAGAATCTCAGGGAAAGTGACATAACTTCAGAGAATCTCTGGGGAAGTGATATAACATCCAAAAATCTACACCTTTATTTTTTTTAAAGTAAACTAGCCAGCTAATAGATGGCAGAAGATGGCATTCCCCCCACCCAGTCATGATGGAGGGGGGATGTGGACTCCTGCCACCATTTGGAGCTCTGGAATGTTCTGGAATTCCCCAAATGATATCAGATAATTCCAGACCAAAATAGATTTCCCTATTTCCAGATTATCTTTGATAGTTTCCAGAATGGCTCCTATTGGGCCTTTCTGGAATTCCAGACCCAATATTGCACAGTCGTAATAAGCATCAATACAAGTGAACATATCAAACTTTTATAAGCAACATGTTCACTAATATATTATCTCTCTAGCTGTCTGTCACTTTAGGCTCTGATAAATTTAGGCTCTGATAAATGTTTTGTAAGCATGTTGTGGAAAAGTTGAAAATATGCTATTGCGAAAATTATATACAGGTGAAACTCGGCAAATTAGAATATCGTGCAAAAGTCCATTAATTTCAGTAATGCAAATTAAAAGGTGAAACTGATATATGAGACAGACGCATTACATGCAAAGCGAGATAAGTCAAGCCTTAATTTGTTATAATTGTGATGATCATGGCATACAGCTCATGAAAACCCCAAATCCACAATCTCAGAAAATTAGAATATTACATGGAACCAATAAGACAAGGATTGTAGAATAGAACAATATCGGACCTCTGAAAAGTATACAGTGTACTGTGCTTGATTGGCCAGCAAACTCGCTTGACCTGACCCCATAGAGAATCTATGGGGCATTGCCAAGAGAAGGATGAGAGACATGAGACCAAACAATGCAGAATTGCTGAAGGCCGCTAATGAAGTATCCTGGTCTTCCATAATACCTCATCAGTGCCACAGGCTGATAGCATCCATGCCACGCCACATTGAGGCAGTAATTGCTGCAAAAGGGGCCCAAACCAAGTACTGAATACATATGTATGCTTATACTTTTCAGAGGTCCGATATTGTTCTATTCTTCAATCCTTGTCTTCTTGGTTCCATGTAATATTCTAATTTTCTGAGATTGTGGATTTGGGGTTTTCATGAGCTGTATGCCATGATCATCACAATTATAACAAATTAAGGCTTGACTTATCTCGCTTTGCATGTAATGCATCTGTCTCATATATCAGTTTCACCTTTTAATTTGCATTACTGAAATTAATGGACTTTTGCACGATATTCTAATTTTCCGAGTTTCACCTGTATCATTCTGAAATATAAATAATCAAATAATCATTCTGAACAACACAACTGTATATAAAGCATCAAATAACATCAAATATATATGCTTGTTTTACATATCTGTACAGGTATATATTTTCATATTTTTGAAAATGTATTTTAAAATATAAAGTTCATATGCATATTATATATCACATGTGCATGAGAAAAATATATATCCTCTATAAAGTGAAGATAGACCAAATAGCAAGTAATTGCATAACCTGAGTTACAAGGCTTTTGATATTTACTGAGTCAGTAAATAGAAAAGGTGGTTTAATGTACAAATGTAAGAAATCTGTGGTCAATGAACCACAGCAGAGAACACATATTAAATTGAAAAGTCAGTCATGCAGTGTACTGACCAGGAGGAGGATAGAAAAGGCAAAAATATTCAGCTCAGGAGCAGAGAAAAGGCAAAGTGGATTCAAAGAAGCATCATCACCAGCAATGCAGAATATAAATTTCAGGCTTTCCATACAATTGTAGAGGCCTCTTCACAAGACAAGCCCTGTCTTAGACATTGCCCTACCTTAGGAACACAGAACATAGGAAGCTGCCTTATACTGACTGAGTCAGGCCTGGCCATTGGTTCATTTAGCTCAGTATTGTCTACACAGATTGCCAAGTAGCTTCTCCAAGGTTACAGGCAGGAGACTCTCTCTTTCAGCCCTATCTGGAGATGCCAAGGAAGGCAGGGCTGTCCTTAGGGCAGGGCAACCTGGGCAATTGACCCAAGCCCTGCACTGGCACAGGCCCCGCTCTGGGCACACTGCGGTGCAGCCTGCCCTCCTCTCTCCCATAGTCCCAGCCACTTACCTTTCCCCGCAGCCCAGCCAGAGCCAATCTTTTGTCTCTGTGGGCAGCTTGAAAGGCTCTCAGGCAAACTTCTAGAACTCCATCTCTCCCTGCCTCTCAGCTGTTTGGCGGGTGGGTGGGACTTCCAGAGAGGCCTCCACACAGGCCTCCCTGAAGCCTGAAGCTCGGGAAAGAAGCAAGCAGGCAGGCAGGCACAGGCAAGGAGTGTCCAGCACCAGAGCTCTCTGCAGACCCTCTGCCCAGCCCTGCCCAGCCTTAGTAATGGAAGTATGATGTGATTTCCTTTTTGTGGTTATCTCCCCCACTTGAATATTTAGGGATTGGCCTGCCATAGGGCTTTGGTACTGAGCAGAGATGTAGGGCAGGGTGGGAGGAATATGTATCTTTAAACTGAAGTGGGTTGGACAAATTGTTGATTTTCAATTTTTTCCCCTTTAATTAAAAAAAATCCATCCAAAATGTCCTATAAGTGGCTTGTTTCATGGCATAAAATTACAAAAATGTCTGGAACTGAAGCCCCCACTTAGACCATCATTCCACCCCCATATGGAAGAATCTGCCCTTTGCCTTCATATAGAAGGGTAAAACACCCCCCCCCCTTTCTGCCCCAGCCTCTAGATCACCTGTCCTGGAATGACTTGGCATAGGGATTTGGTATTGAGCAGAGATGTAGGGTAGGGTGGGAGGAATATGTATATTTAAATTGAAGTGGATTGGAGAAATTGATGGTTTAAAAACAAATCCCCAAAAAAGTCCTATAAGTGGCTTGTTTCATGGCAGAAAATTAAAAAAAAATGTCTGGAACTGAAGCCCACCCCCCTCGCCAAGGCCATGATTCCACCCTCATATGGAAGAATCTGCCCTTTACCTTCATAAAAAAGGGTAAAACAGCCCCCTTTCAGCCCCAGCCTTTATATCATCTGGAATGACTTGGCATAGGGCTTTGGCATTGAGCAGAGATGTAGGGCAGGGTGGGAGGGATATCTATATTTAAATGGAAGTGGATTGGATAAATTGTTGGTTTTTTAAAAAAAAACCATCAAAAACAAAACAAAACTATAAGTGGCTTGTTTCATGCCAGAAAATTACAAAAACATCTGAAACAAACAATATATCATTTGTTTGTTTGTTTGTGAATGCACTATGCTTAAGCTGATTTGCAACCCAGAAGGTCTGAGAACTGTAAAGCATGTGTTGTTCACTGCTTTTTATTTTTATTTCTTTAGAAATGCATTATATGTCCAAGCTGGTTGGACATGTCCAAAAACCTCACCCACACTATTTACACTGTATGTCATCAATCAGTATGATTCTGTAATGATATGAAATGTTAAGGTCAGCCTCGCAAATGCTGATTCACCCCCAGCTCCACACCCCTCTAGGGATGGCCCTGAAGGAAGGAACTTGGAAGCTAGTTCCAAGCATGCAGATGCTCTTCCCAGAGCAGCCCCATCCCCTAAAGGAATATCTTACAGTGCTGACAGTGTTGTCTCCCATTCAAATGCAAACCATGTTGGACTCTGCTTAGCAAAGTGGAGAATTCATGCTTGCTACAGGCCACCTAATGGCACAGCAGGAAAATGACTTGATTAGTAAGCTAGAGGTTGCCAATTTGAATCCCTGCTGGTATGTTTCCCTATGGGAAACATAGGGAACTATGGGAAAGAATATGGGAAACACCTATGGGCAAAGTCTATAGAAACACCTATATCGGGCAGCAGCAATATATGAAGATGCTGAAAGGCATCATCTCATACTGCATGGGAGATGGCAATGGTAACCCTCCTGTATTCTACCAAAGACAACCACAAGGCTCTGTGGTCACCAGAAGTCAACACCGACTCGACGGCACACTTTACCTTTACCACAAGTCCAGCTCTCCTCCCATTCTGTGCCTAGGATAACTTCTGCTTCCTAGAAAATCTGTTGTGGCAAGAATTATATCACAGAATTATTGAGCATTTTCTCTCCGATCCTATGGAAATGGTCTGTATGCAAAGACATGTGGAGGGGGTTTCAGAGCACAAGCCTTCCATAGCTGTTTAGTAGGAAAAATAGTTTAGTAGGAAATATATAGCTTAGTAGGAAAAATCAGTACCTTCTCCACTACTTTGCCAAAAAGGGTTCAGTGAGGAGCTTCACTCAAAGTCCTCCTACTGTTCTGTTTTTGATATCTGGTGGCAAGTCCCTTTCATTGACTGTTTGGGTTGAAAAGGACCGTGGAGAGCTTCTAGACCAACCATCTCATTTATACAGGGATCTGCTACAGCAAAACCCGACAGATGGCTTTCTACATCTATTTGAAAACATATAGCAAACAAAAGCCCACCACTATGCGAGACAGCCTGCTCTGCAGACAGTTAGGAAATGCCTCCTGATGCCTACCGTAATGTCCTCTGCTCCTCTTCTGCTTCCATTGGAAGTATGGCAGATTACTGTTGGGAAGCCCCGGTAGTTCAGTGGAATCCTGAATACAGCAGCAGGTGCCAAGCTTTATGTAGTACTCTCAGGTTTTCAAGACTGGGGACAATGTTGATGGTTCTGAGCCCTGTGCAGACAACATTGGGGCAGTCTATGCTTCATGGTGGGGACGTTGCTGGCCTTTCAGCATGCCCAACCTCTTTGGGGCCATCTCTCTACAGGAGACGGCACATATGTCCAAATGTGCTTAGGTTCCATATTTGTAGTCCAATTTCTCTAGGGTACTGGCAGAGGTGCTCTTACGCCCAGACCTTGGGGCACCAGTCCATGGCCTAGGGAGCCTCCAAATGTCTGGGGGGTCTCCTGCTGCCTCCTCATGCTCGCCCTGCCACTGCCCCACCATACCAATCTTTGCCTTGCAGCCTCCATGCATGCAGCCGGGGGTGGGTGAGCCAAGCAGGCCTCACCCGTGGTGGTGTGGTAGTGGGTGCAGCAGCTCGTGGGCCTGCCCGTCTGACCCAGTAGCCCTTGAGAAGTGCGAGATGCTCCAGCATGTCTGCGCAGTGGGAATCAAGCATCACAAGCCTGTGACATCATGGGCTTGCGATGCTCGAATCCCACTGCATAGGCACACTGGAGCTTCTCACAGTGCTCAAGGGCTGCTGGGCCGGCGGGACGGGCCCACCAGCCCCTGTGCCCACTGCCACACCACTATGGGGGAGGCCTGCTCAGCTCACCCTGCAGCCGTACACATGGTGGCTACAAATGGCAAAGATTGGTGCTTCTGTGCGGCGCGGCAGCAGCACGCTTATGGGAACATTTGGAGCCACCCCCCTCCATGCAGGTGTCTTATCTTTTTAAAAAACTTTAAAATGGGGGGGCTTGCGGTGGGTGGCCACGCGGTGGGGGGACTCCAAAGCCCTTCAGGTCCAGGTGCCAAAATTACCTAGGTGTGCCACTGGGTACTGATCAATTCTAGAAAGCCTGTGTGCATTCAGGTGTATGCACAGAGGTCCTTGTGCAGTTGTGACTATGCTCAGGCATGTGGTTGCTATCGCACCCTATGACGATGCTTTGGGATCTATGTGGAGAATTAGTTTGAATTACTGTAGGTGCAACTGTGCATCCCACAATGATCTTGTGTAAGGTAGATGGAAAGCTGATCATGGGTAAAGGAAGATCAGAGTTAGGGTACCCAAATGGAAGTAACAGACTCAAGACAGATTTCTTTGAAAACAAACAGTTTATTAACTATGTGGAACTATGAGTGTTGGGACCACGTATGGCGAGGTCCACCTGTACATTTGTTTTTGTCTGTGACTGAATCATGCAAAGAGTTAGGCGAAAGATTTATACAATCTAAAGAGAAACCAGAGTATCATTAAAAAATTAAAAGTATAGGGATTGTCAATAGAATTTTTACTCCCTCTGGGTTATGATAATGCAAGAACGATCCTTAAGCAACGTATTATTGATATGGAACGTCAGATTGATTTAGGTCGGGCATTGAGCTACAGGTGGTTTGGGAAGTTAAGCTCAGCCAACTATCTGTAAAATTTGACATATCCAACTCACAGAAGAGCCCTGACACTAGCCCGGATGGATGTGTTGCCCTCTGTGGTATTAGAGGGTAGATTTAGGAGGGTTCCCGTTTCGGAGAGATTGTGTCCTTGTGGGAATAGCGATGTTGAAACAGTAGGACATATGCTTTTGTATTGCTCATTTTATCATGGATCTGTGTCTTAGATTTATTGCTCCTCTTGTTTTTAGATATTCAAATAATTCTGATGAGTGCTATAGAAACTTACTTCTTTCTGATACATATACCAATGTCTCGCATCTGGTGGCCAAATTCTGCACTGCTGCGATTAAGACCTGCCCATTGTGTGTCGGAGATGGTTAGTACGGGCTCTTAATGTATTTTGTTTTATTTTGTTATCTTATTTCATTTTATATTTTATGTAATAGTTCTTAATTGTATATTTTATGTGTATGTATGTATATATATATGCATGCATTGGTATCAATGTTCACTTTTGGGGACTCTTGTCTGGTTCTGAACTGTATGCTGATCTATGATCATAATAAAACTGAATCGAATGCAAAGAGTTAAACACCTTGCTCTTTACAGAACAACTCACTATTGAGAGTCAGTGTGATGAAGTGGCTAGAGAGTTGGACTAGGACCAGGGAGACCTGTGTTCAAATCCCCATGCGGTCATGAAGCTCATTGAGTGACTCGGGACCAGTCGCTCCTCTCTCAGCCTAACCAGCCTCACAGGCTTGTTGTGAGGAGAAACATAACTGTGTACATTGCTTTGGGCTCCCTGGAGGAAGAGTGGAATAAACATTTTAAATAAATAAAATATTACATATATCTCACAAAATATGTTCTGAACATATTCTGTAGTGTGTAGGCCTATGCCGTTTGCTTCCCCTTGATATGGTATACAATCACTCATACAATTTCTGCCAACTTTTTCTTCCTCACATCATGATTTTATATATATATATATATATATATATATATATATATATATATATATATATATATAGGAATAAAAGGGCAATAGGGGTTTTAAAGCAATGTTCTGAGTCCCCAAAAGATGGCGATGTTGAGACTTCTGTTTTCTCCTGCTTTTCTTACTTAACAATTCAGGTTTTAGAGAAAGTGATAGTTATTTTTAAATTCTGTATTGTAATGCTTTTATTAACAAACTTATTTGTTTTGTTTGTTTGTTTGTTTGATTTATATACTGCCTGACTCCAAAGGCTCTAGAAATTCGTTAAAAAGAAAATCGAATAAATAATAATAAATGCCATAGGCCTACAGTCCAGAGCCAAGTCTAGGAAGTGTTCACCATTCACTAAATTCAGTTTCACATGAATCTCACCATAGAACAGTTGGGTGGGGGAGATCTATCATTGTGAGTGGTTGTTTTTTTTTTGTTTTGTTTTTTTTTAAAGCAACACCATGCATCTGGTGCCATCCGGTGACTGAGTATGCTTATGAACATAGGCTTCTGTATCCATATCAATTGAGTTGCTTATTGGTTTAGTGCAAATAAGCGGTACTTCCTCTTCCTGTGATTGTTTTAAATGCTCAGCTTAAGCATTAAGCTGAAACCTTAAGACAGGCATAATATGGTCTCTCCTCTTGTAGGGTTAGGGATGTGCAAATCGACCAGCTTGAAAACGTGCCAGTTTGCATAGGCTCATCCTAGAGCCGAACTGGGGGGCCCCAGTCTGAGGGCGAGTCAAGCCAAGCCCTGCCTCACAAGCTGGCTCGACAGTATACTTGTAAAAAGGAATACACCAAGGATTCCCCTTTAAAAGTAAAAGGCTGTGGTGGTGGTGGTCGTGGTGGTGGTGGCGGCGGTGGCGTGGGGTGAGGGAAAAGGTCTCCGGCTGTGCTTTACCTTATTATTATTATTTATTTATTTATTTATTTATTACATTTATAAACCGCCCCATCCAGAGGCTCTGCGCAGTGTACAATAACTTTTTAAAAGACATAAAACCCACAATTAAAACAATGCTAAAACAATACAAAAACAATTCAAAAATGATTAAAACTATTTAAAACCAATTAAAATACTTTTAAAAACAACAACACTTTATAAACCTTGGAAGGCCAGGCCAAATAAATAGGTTTTTAAACTGCAGATATCTGCTGGGAGTGCATTCCATAGACCAGGAGCAGCTGCAGAAAAGGCCCGCTTCCGGGTCGCCATCAGACGTACCAGTGGCAACTGGAGACGGACCTCTCCAGATTACCACAATGAGCGATGGGGATCATACCAAAGAAGGCGCTGCCTAAGGTAACCCGGACCCAAGCCGTTCAGGGCTTTAAAGATAATAACCAGCACTTTGTATTTTGCCCGGAAACATATTGGCAGCCAGAGCAGCTGTTTTAAGACAGGCATAATATGGTCTCTCCGAGTTACCCCAGAGACCAATCTGGCTGCCGCATTTTGGATTAACTGAAGTTTCCAAACTACATACAAAGGCAGCTCCACGTAGAGCGCATTGCAGTACTCAAGCCTGGAGGTTACCAGCTGCTGCACCACTGTTTTGAGATTGTTCTCTTCAAGGAATGGACGCAGCTGTTGAATCAGCCAAAGCTTATAGAATGCGCTCCTGGCCATAGCCTCCACCTGAGATACCATGGTGAGGCCTGGATCCAAGAGCACTCCCAAGCTGCATACCTGTTCCTTCTGGGGGAGTGTAACCCCATCCAGCATAGGAAGATATAACTCATCGCTTAAATTCCGATCCCCCACAATGAGCACCTCCGTCTTGCTTGGATTCAGCTACAATTTGTTATCCCTCATCCAGCCCATTACTGCCCATAGGCAGGCATTTAGGGAGTGAATGCCATTTCCTGATGATGAAGATGATGATGATGATAAGGAGAAATAGATTTAGGTGTCATCAGCATACTCATTAACACCCTGCACCAAATCTCCTGATGACCTCACCCAGCGGTTTCATGTAAATATTAAAAAGCATTGGTGACAAAATGGAGCCCTGAGGGTTCCATAATAGCTCCTGTTTTAAAGAGGAACTGTCACCAAGCTCCACCATCTGGAATCTGCCTGAGAGATAGGAGCGGAACCACTGCAAAGCAGTGCCTCCTATCCCCAATTCCCCCAGGCGATCCAGAAGGATACCATGGTCGATGGTATTGAACACTGCCAAGAGATCCAAAAGAACCAACAGAGTTACACTCCCTCTGTCGATTCCCCGGTAAAGGTCATCCATCAGGCCGACCAAGGTAGACTCAACCCCATAGCCCGCTCTAAAGCCAGTTTGAAATGGGTCTAGATAATCGGTTTCCTCCAAAACCGCCTGGAACTGGTTAGCCACTACTCCCTCAATCACCTTACCCAACCATGGGAGATTGGAGACCAGCCTATAACTGTCCATCACTGAGGGATCTAGGGAAGGCTTCTTAAGAAGTGGTCTAATAATTGCCTCCTTCAAACAAGGAGGCATCCTACCCTCCCTCAGCGATGAGTTAATGATATTAACTAAGCCATCCCCAACAATCTCCCTGCTAGATAAAAGCAGCCAAGTCGGGCAAGGATCCAGAGAACAAGTGGTAGGCCGCACTGCCACAAGCACCTTTTCCATGTCATCAGGCATCACAGATTGAAACTGATCCAATCTAATACTGCAAGAGGGATTGCTGGACACCACCTTAATAGACTCTGCAGAAACAGTGGAGTCCAAGTCGGCCCGAATACATGAGATTTTGTCCGCAAAGAACCCATTGAAAGCATCACAGCAGAACAAAGTCCCCGGGGATTGGTTTAAATTGGAAGGAGCCTGAATCAAACTCCTCACAACCCAGGACAGCTCTGCTGGACGCGAAACCGCAGAAGCAATGCGCACAGACCAGAATTGGGTTTTTTGCCGCACACACTGCCTCCGCATAAATAAATGGGCTCTATGCTGTGTCCTCTCACATTCAAGCCGAGTTCTCCTCCACTTGCACTCCAGTTGCCTACTCTGCTGCTTCATAACCCGTAACACCGCTGTATACCAAGGGGCCACTTTTAAAGCAGTTCAGAAGGGACGCTTAGGAGCGATCATGTCTACTGCCCTGGTGAGTTCCCTATTCCAGGTTCCCACCAGGGCATCGACAGAGTCACTGGCAGGACCAACATCAAAACCCTTCAAGGCATTTTGGAATCCTACTGGGTCCAACAGTCTTCTCGGGCGGACCATCTTAATAGGTCCTCCACCCCTGCAGGGCTGGGTTGTGGCTGTGAAACCAACCTTAACCAGGTAGTGGTCCATCCATGACAATGGGGAAACCACAGGATCCTGCACCCATGGAACAACCCCCTGATCCGAACAAAAGACCAAATCAAGTGTGTGGCTGGCAACATGAGTTGGTCCTGAAGCTAGTTGGGATAGGCCCATAGTTGTCATGGCCACTATGAACACCTGAGCCACACCAGACAAGTCAGCCTCACAATGGATATTGAAGTCACCCAGAACCCAAAGTCTGGGTGACTCCAACACCAACTCCAAGACCAGCTCCGTCAGCTCAGTTAGGGAGTCAGTTGGGCAGCGGGGTGGATGGTACACCAACAGAATCTCCAATCTATCCCTAGTTGCCAGCCTTAAAAAAAACACTCAATATAAGTCAACTGTCACACAGGGGCCCTGGTACAGGAAATGGTATCCTTGTGGACCACAGCCACTCCACCCCACCCCACCCCCGCCCACATCCCCTAGCCTGCTCCACAACAGAGTAGCCTGGTGGAAGAAGCTGAGCCCAAACTGGGCCACTAGCTTCCCCCATCCAGGTCTCAGTTATACAAGCCAGGTCGGCTCCCTCATCCATGATCAAGTCATGGATGATTTTGGTCTTATTCTGAACTGACCTGGCATTGCAAAGGAGCAAGACTAGGTTCTGTGGGAAGTTGGAACTGCTACCCGAGGCCAGAGAGCTGACAGGGCAGCCGGAAGTGGAAACAGTTACTAAATTACTGGTTTCCCTTCCCCTGTATCGGCCAGCTGCTCTGCCAATGCCAATTCTTCTATTCCCCACCACGACATTAATAGCTGCCCCTGAGCCACTGGACACACACCCGGCATCATTCTGCCCAAGAGAGCCCAAACACATGACAACAGAAGGCCTGGCACAACCCAATAAAAGGGAGAACTAACAACAGACAACCCAGACCTCCAACCCCACCTTATAACACCCCCCCCCCAACCTCAGATCCACACCAAAGGCTGGCCGCCTACAGGTGGTCCGCTGGCTACGCCTCTGGTGTGCCACCCTCGAATATATGCTGCCAAGGGACTCCAGAAATCTCTCCTCTCATGAGAGTTCTCTGGTCCTTGGGGACAGGTGAAACAAGTCAAGCACTCAGAGAGAAGGCACAGGTGAAATAGGGCAGCAATCCCAAGCCAAGCCGGTCCTTCACAAGGTCTGGGGCTCCAAAAACAAACCTCCTCAATCGAGACAGGAATGTGCAGGCAGGGTGAGACGGCTGTTGTTTGTCAGGAGAGGTCAGGGAGCTGACAGGATCTAGCCCCCTCCTCTCTTCACCCTCTTTGATCTCCCTTGGAAAAACAAGACGTTGCATGCCGGGATGGTAGCGGCCGCAGTGAGTGGAGGGGGCTCCTTCCAAATGACAGCCCTCCCACCAGCCTCCCAAATGACAGCCGGACTGGCTGCAGGGTGTTTGGGGCCTCTCTGCACATTCACGCACATACACAGAGGCCAGAAATGGGCTGTAGCTGGCCCAGGCTATCATTTTGAAGGCTGGTGGGAGGGTGGAAGGCACTCTTGCTGCCACCACCATCTCAGGGATGGCAGAGGCGGCAGCTCCTTCTACCATCCTGCTGGCCTCCCTAATGACAGCCCAGGCTGCCTGCGGCCCTTTTTGGGCCTCTGTGCATGTGCACACAGAGGCCCAAAACAGCCCACAGCCAGCTCAAGCTGTCATTTCAGAGGCCAGTGGGAGGGTAGAAGGAGCCGCCTCCGTCAAGCCCCTCAAGCTGACTTGATGTTGGAAACAGGCTAGGCTGGGCTCAGTTGAGCCCGAGCCTCCTGGGACGGTTCAAATCCAGTCCGGATTTGAGCTAAATCAGGCATTCCAGTTCCATGCACTTCACTATGTAGACAGAGATTATGTGTGTGCTTGAGCTGCAAGAACACCAATGCATATATTTCTGCACAGTCGTGGTGGTATAGGGAAGAAGTGGCAATATGCAGAGCTCAACTGCAGACCTTCTAGATAAGTATGCAAACAGGAATCAGGAAGGAAGGTAGAAAGGAAGAAGGAAGGAAGGAAGGAAGGGAAGGAAACAAGGATAGCAATAAAGATAGCAATACTCCATCACTCAGCTAAAGCTCTTAGTTCTAGGTTTTTGGAGCTGTTTGTGATAACCAGGGCTTCAGGAGTTCTGCTGTTGCTTTTGACATTTCTGTTACTGTGAATCTTGCAGTATCTGCCGCTATCTGCTTGTTTCTGATTTGTTCAATATATATGTATGTAAATAATCCGATATTATGAAAAACATTGGCTGATGTACTGTGCAGATGTACGTCAGCCTACTAACATTGCATGCACACAAGTTACACAAATGCAAAATATGTTGCATTAAAAGTTAGCCTATTGGAAACAATGGAGTTACTTTGGTGTAACATCATTTGCAGAATTACTGCATTTGAACCGCTTACATGCAGTGTTATTAGGCTGACATACCACTGAGTAATTTGTCAGCCAATATAATCACAATACCACTCTACCTCCAAGCAAATGGGTAAGGGGCAGTTTATAGCTGGTACAGAAGAGGAGATAGAGATGCTGATGCACTCTCCCCAAACATACATCGGGGCCAGGTGGCCCTCATGGGCACACTTCTACACATAGCCACAGGCCAATGGGAAGAGGTGTCAGGAAGAATTGAAGTGTCTTATACCACTTCAGCACTTGGCCCTTGGAATGACTCTTTCTCAGTTACCCATAAAACAGTGTAGGTTGTGCTAACTGCCAAACAGGAATTTCTCTGCCCACCCACACAAACTGGCCGAAAGGCTTGGGGGTGGGCAGTTGCCTACTGCACTGCTTTGGTGTGGGCATCCCCAGGAGCCTTAGGCAAGGATCATTGTTGCAAGCTTTTTTATAGTCCTTCATTAACCTTCATTGCTGTGGTCTTAAAAAGCATCTGGAGAAAACGTTCACTTAAACCAAATCTATTGCAGACCTCTTGAATACCTCTCATTTCCAAAATAATCCCTCTCTTCTTACCAAAACCACAAATGGTTGCAAACTCAGCCTAAGGCAGACCAAACCATTCTCCATCTGGAATTTGAATGTGCCCTCGACCAAGGCACATTTCCTGTGATGACAAAATGGGGCTTGCCTCCCTGGTCTAAAGATAAAGAAATTTCAGAATTGTCAGCTGGGCTCTCTTCAAAGTCATGACATTATTAAGGGCTGCTTGAGAGTGTTCACTGGATGACCACATGATTATGTCACGTCAGTCTTATAGCACTGTCAGAATGGCATAGAAACATACAGGTGAAACTTGGAAAATTAGAATATCGTGCAAAAGTCCATTAATTTCAGTAATGCAAATTAAAAGGTGAAACTGATATATGAGACAGATGCATTACATGCAAAGCGAGATAAGTCAAGCCTTAATTTGTTATAATTGTGATGATCATGGCGTACAGCTCATGAAAACCCCAAATCCACAATCCCAGAAAATTAGAATATTACATGGAACCAAGAAGACAAGGATTGAAGAATAGAACAATATCGGACCTCTGAAAAGTATAAGCATGCATATGTATTCAGTACTTGGTTTGGGCCCCTTTTGCAGCAATTACTGCCTCAATGCGGCGTGGCATGGATGCTATCAGCCTGTGGCACTGATGAGGTATTATGGAAGACCAGGATGCTTCATTAGCGGCCTTCAGCAATTCTGCATTGTTTGGTCTCATGTCTCTCATCCTTCTCTTGGCAATGCCCCATAGATTCTCTATGGAGTCAGGTCAGGCGAGTTTGCTGGCCAATCAAGCACAGTACACTGTATACTTTTCAGAGGTCCGATATTGTTCTATTCTACAATCCTTGTCTTCTTGGTTCCATGTAATATTCTAATTTTCTGGGATTGTGGATTTGGGGTTTTCATGAGCTGTACGCCATGATCATCACAATTATAACAAATTAAGGCTTGACTTATCTCGCTTTGCATGTAATGCGTCTGTCTCATATATCAGTTTCACCTTTTAATTTGCATTACTGAAATTAATGGACTTTTGCACAATATTCTAATTTTCCAAGTTTCACCTGTAAATGGTAGCAAGGTTGCAATAAGGTCAACATCACCATATGGACAGGAAGATCACCAGGCCCCTGAGACCATGTGCTGAGAATCCACCCTCTCACAATGGATGACATCCTAAATTTGCAGCTGCATATCAGGCAGCCCTTCTGCCAAAAGCTTCCTTAGCTCTGTAGCGCCTATAGTGGAAGGAGGACAAATTTTGCCAATCTTTCCTTTACTGGAAGAGTCCTGCCCCACCTGAAAATATGTCCATGAGAGGCTGTGTGATCCTCAGGGACACATTTTTGGCGGCTCAGGGCACTTCTAGGGGTGTGCACAAACCTGGGTTGCCCGGACTGAGAGCGGATTCAAACTGAACTGGGCATATTTGATTCTGCCACTCCCAAACACACACATCAGTAGTTCGGTTCAGGTTTGCGGGGTGTGTGTGTTGTATTTTAAAACATTTTCAAAAATGAATTAAACTCATAGGCACCCAGTCTGGAGGCTTCTGCATGGCGTGGTGGTGGGGTCTCCAGAGGTTCCTCCTCACCCCTCCAGTATCCATTTAGTTCCAAATAGCCCAAATTGAGCAGCCCATTTGGGCCTGTCCTCCAGGGGCCATTTTGGAGGCTGCTGTGCATGCCCAATGGGCCTCTGTGTGGCCTGGAAAGGAACTTCCAGAGAGAACCACCACCCCCTGCAGCCATGCAGCCCCCGGACTGGGTGGTGGTGAGTCTAATTACGTATAAAAAATGTTTTTTTTAAATAAAATTATGAAACACCAAATCCAAACTGTGGGTTGTTCGGTCTGAGATCGGGCCAAACAGGGGCTGGTTCAGTTCGGGGGTGGTGCTACATAGAACCATTGAACCAGCCATGTTCGATTTCAAACGGGTTCAGAGTTGAAGCCATCTGCACATCCCTAGGCACTTCTAGGAAAAAAGACCAATGAAAAAACCCTTTCCCCTTGTGCAATAGATGCTGTGGAGCTAAGGAAGCTCTCTGCAGTGAGGATGCTTCTTCCAAGTGAATAGCCACTGGCCACACACCTAGAGAAGATGTCAGAAAGTATTTTAGCATGGTGAGATGTGGGTTACTAGGAGGGGAGTGAGAAGTGAATTCAGGCCAATCTGATTCACAATTCCGGCATTATAGCTCATTCAGTCACTGTTCAAACCACTTTTAAATATATTTTTCACAGCATTGTGAGCTGCCTACTGGGACATTGGAAAAATCAGGTGGCTTCTTTGCCATGCAGTCAGTGCACTCCACTCTCGCAGAAACTTACATCTCTCCAAAGTAGAAAAAGAAAAAAAGGTAATGTGAAGCACCCCTCAGCTGATGACAATTGCCAGATAAAACCAAAAAAGATTTACTATTTTCAGCTTATATATTCCAGTTTCCTAAAAGTTATAAAATTACCAGGTGCTATGCTTTATTTAAGCTCAGTCATTTGCTCGATCTGTTCCTTGCAAATTATATCACAGAAGCTGTTTTTGTTCTGATTATTTTAATTTGCCATTCTATATGGTAAACTCATCTCAGTGTTTGTAAATTATTATCCAAACAAAATCAGAAAAAAATGAAACACAGGCATGGTATTTGGCAGGCTGCAGAATCCTGTGGGCTTTCTACACACAAGGAAGCAGTGAGCTATAGAAACTGGTTCATTCAACTTCCTTTCCCCCCACTTCCTGCTTGCACTCTGAGGGGAAACAAAATATTCTAGTGGGTGTTTGAACAGCTTGAGCTACATTGACCTGGGAACTATTGCTCAGTGATGTAAATGTTTGCTTCACATTTTAGCAGCTTGAAATTCTACAACTCCTTTAGATCTTCAAGCTTTCATCTCCCCCCTCTTTTTGAGCTTCTTGAAAATGACACATTTCTGAGGACATGGCTGTTGGTTATTTAATATGTTGACGCATTGGGCGGGTGGGCCTCAGGTCACTGAACATTATTGCCCCTACTTAAAATTCTGCAAAAGAGAAGACAATAAAAACATATCTAATGACAGTTTTGCTATGCCAATAATAATACATAGCCAGCTTATTGCAAGTCTCACTTTTTAGGGTGAGTTTAAAACTATTAAACTCACATGATCAAAAAGTTCTCTTACACTTCATGTGGTAACTGTGTTCTAACTTTCTTCCATAGTTGGCTGGTTGTACGAACATAGTACAGCCCCCACAAATGGAACTAGAGTGGTTTCTCCCTTCCTGACACAGAAGATTAATTAAGAGTGGACTGTTTGGAGAGGACCTTTTTGTGTTTCCAATAAAGGTAATGCCTTTATTGTCTCAAGATGATACTACAGTGACACCTAGTGACAAGCGAAAAGCATTGCAAGTATTATAACAATATTTTAAAAACTGTCCGCATTCACACATAATGCAAAACCTAAGTTAAATGGGGCAGAGGTTGGAATGTGTGTACTTCTCAATGTGTGAAACCATGGTTTCAGTGCAAAAGCAACTTGTGGTTTACTTCTCCAAACTCCAGTTTGAACCTTCAGTTTGTAGTGAGTTTTGCTGCTCCAACCTGAGGTTTAGTGGTGGCAGCATTATGTCTGAATGCAGATGGCACCATAACCGCGGTTTCATGCTGCTTTTAAAACCATAATAATAGAAAGGGTGGCACAGATCTGCCCGTGATCATGCTCGCTCCATGCCTGCAGCACATCTCACTGGCTGCCTCTCAAAGCACTTGCCCCACCCGCTGTCTCTGATCCAATAAAGCACTTGCCCTCTTCCCACTCTGTCCCTTGTTGCAACCTCTGACAATCAGGAGAGAAATGGGACAAGATGGAAAGATGGGCACCATGTGCTTTATTCTCCAAAAATGAAGATATGGCATTTAAAAAGGCAGGAAGCTCCTAAGTGTTCCAGTTCAGAGAAGACCTGTATTTAAACAGAAGTCAGCATCCTAACCCACATAACCAGTCACAGAGAGCCAATATATTGACTGGGAAATGGTATATATTCAATATATTAACTTTTGAATTAATGTATTTTATTACTTTTACTTCAGTGTGTAAATATCATATCTCCTTCCTGGAAAATTCAGTAAGGGCATCTTGGGAAAATAAACCTTAATTGAAGTGGCAGAAGGAGGAAGCTATTATTTATCATGCAGATGCACAGGTAATACATTATCTATGAAGTCAGACTTTTCACAAAGAACTTAAGTGAAGTTAATAAAACATTGGATTTGATATGAAGGTGCCAGAAGCCTTAGTAAGGAGCATGTCCCTTTGTTATTTATTACCATCTCTATAGATATAAGTTTTGCACCAGGTTTTCTTGAACGTTTCTCCATTATGTGGGAATTTCATACTTCTGAATTCTTATGTTTTCAGAATGGTTAAATATTTTGAGCAATCCCGTAATTTTTAAGGCAGTGTGTTGGACTTTGGACCAGGAAGAATTAGATTCAAATCCCTGCTCATTGCTAAATCAGCAGAGTAATTTCTGAACACAAACCAAATTCCCCACCTTACATCATCTTTCATTTACCCAATACAATACCTTGGCTATGCGCCTGGTGAATGCAACAAGGATATTTTCCAAAAGAAGTGTCTGTAGAGTTGTTGTTTTGCTATACATTGTTCAAATGTAAAATCCAAATGTTATCCAAGGTGCAAACCAAATACTAAATGAAATCTCTTGGTTTTGGCTCCAGGTTGTTATAAGAATCTGTAAGATATGTTTTATGGGCAGCTGCCACCTATCTCAGACAGCACTGCTGCAGGAGGCTCCTGAAAGGCAGACCAGTTCTTTCAGAAAGAAGGTTTTTCCTTTAAACGTTCATTTGCCATACCAGAGTTTCATTCTGAAGTTTTCAGCTGTGCAACCCTATGGATTGATTTAATCAGCAGTAGTACAGGGGAGTCTGGGGGTACTTCTGGATCTGAACCTCTCCCTGGTATCCCAGATTGAGGCAGTGGCCAGAGGTGCCTTTTATCAGCTTCGGCTGATATGCCAGTTGTGTCCATTTCTTGAGATGAACGACCTCAAAACGGTGGTACATATGCTGGTAACTTCTAGGCTGGATTACTGCAATGCACTCTACGTGGGGCTGCCTTTGTACGTAGTCCAGAAACTGCAGTTGTTCCAGAATGCGGCAGCCAGGTTGGTCTCTGGGTCATCTAGGAGAGACCATATCACTCCTGTGTTGAAAGAACTACACTGGCTGCCGATACATTTCCAGGCAAAATACAAGGTGCTAGTTTTTACCTATAAAGCCCTAAACATCTTAGGCCCTGGGTATTTAAGAGACCGCTTGTTGAGAACATCCAGAGAGGTTTGCCTGCAGTTGCCACCAACTTGTTTGAAGGCTACTCAGGAATAGGCCTTCTCCATTGCTGCCCCTGGACTTTGGAATGCTCTCCCTGTTGAAATAAGAGCCTCCCCATCTCTGGCAACTTTTTAAAAGGCACTGTAGACACATTTATTCACCAAGGCTTTTAATTAGATTTATAGTTTTAATATTTTTAGTATTGGGTTTTAAATGTTTTAATGTTTTAAATCATTTTAATTGTTAATCAATTTAATGTTTTAAATGATTTTAATTGTAAACCGCCCAGAGATGCAAGTTTTGGGTGGTACAGAAATATTATAAATAAACAAACAAACAAACAAATATAAATCAACAACAGCAACGATAACAACATTTATACTAATTGTTCTGCACTCTTTTGTTCAATCTTGAACAAATAACCCCAGAGTTGTAAATTGTATTAATGTCTTTAATAAACAACTTCATTAAACATAGCACATTTATTAACCCTTTGTTTCCGACCAGTCTCTGTCTGCTACTCTGTCTATGCTGCCATTTCCTGTCTCTGCTCCAAAGACTGCTGGGATCTGTAGTACTGCAGGAAAGAAACTCTTAGTGCAACACTACACTAGTCATTATATTATATTAATTATATCACAAACATGATACCCTATGCCTAAGAAGGGAGCAGGACTAGTTGGCTAGAAACTCCCTGTCCTCACCTTATATAAATGCACATTGCCTCTGGGCTGCACAACCTGAATAATAAGCATACCTCACATGGGAGAGTTGTGATTAGGGATGTGCACGAACAGCTTGGGCAGCCACCAGCAGGGCGGTGAGCGGTTCCCTTAAAAAGCAGGTAAGCAGCTCCTTCTCTGCTCATCCACAGCCCTCCTGCTTTTTTGCCACTGTCACCTGCTCTCCACAAGGCCGTGTGTGGCTGTGGTGTTATTCCCTGCAGAAAAAGCAGCAGAGTGTCAGACAATCAGGTAAGGAGCTGCTTACCTGCTTCTTAAGGGAGCCACTTCCCGCCCGCGAAACCGGTTCAAATCCCATCACCCAAGCTGATTCAGCATGTCCCAGAGGAGGTGCCGAACCAACTCATGCACATCTTTAGTTTTGATGGGGCAGAGCTGGAGAAGCATGCACTGACAGAGCATAAACAGTACAGCAGTGTCAAAAACAAATGACTTCATGAATGTCAAGAGGATCCTTGTCCTGGATCCTCTGTGCTGTACCATGCTTTGAATAGATGCTGGAATCAACAGCAGGAATAAGCAAAATACTTGGGAGGCACTGGGCGCTGCTTAGCCTACTGAAAAGATATCTGAAAAGGGGCCACTATGGTGCTGTGGTGTCTGCTCTACTAAGTTCTATGGGTGGAAGTTCTGTGATAAAGGATGAATCACAATCTATCATGTTTTAAAAGAAGGGGCATTCCCTTAAACCAGTTATCATCCTGTAAAATAAGGTACTGTTCTCATTCCCAGACAAGGATATCCATGCACAAATGTAATAATTATTTCTCACCATGTTGAAGAAAAATTGTCTTAGGGATCTTCTGATGAAAGATTGCTTATATTTGGGGGTATTATTTGACAGTGGACTGTGAACTATGGGCTCAAGAGATGCACAGTCTTTCTGGCCTGATTTCATATTATTTTGAATCCTACCTTGCCAGAGCTATATGTCTTAAAAAGGGCCCTCCTCTTTCAAGGTTAACCCATGTCCAGCGGCCTCTACAGCTTGGTAAGCAAGGACAGCAGCTAATCTTCCTTTCCTTTCGTTCTGTACAATGGCAGTTGCTGGGAGGCATCATCATGCAGCTGCACTGTGAGGAATAGCCAGCAGTGCCCAGCATGGCTGATGACATCATAGATCTGTGCCCATAGAGGAAACTCTGGCTGTTTTACTGCCCTCTGTTCCACCTCACTGGTGGCAGCCGTTGATGCTCCTTTAATTTTGAGCATCGCTGTTGCTTCTGTCTGATGGTATATCTCTCCCACACTTTCAGCAGCTGCTTACTGTGACAATGTACCTCTGGCTAAGTGGGAAGCTGAACAGCTGCTTGCAGAACCTGAGCCAATCTTCTGCCTGGATCTGTTGGCTAGTGTTCCTGTGAAATGGGGAGGACTGCATTAAACAACTTGCACTGAATTAATTGTACCTACTACCAGCCTTCCTCCTCGCCCCAAACTTAGGAGAAAACAAAACTGTCAACATCGTCATCATGGAAAGGAAAGATCACTTGTTAATCGTCTTTGAAGTCTACAGATATTTAAAAATTATCCTTCTATTCATAGAAATAATAACAGAAAAAATACACACACGTACACAGCTCACATTGGTTTCCTTTCAAACTGCCTTCATCAGGTTTTTGAAAAAGTGCACCTGCTATTTCTTGGTCTATTTATTTTTTATTTATTTTTGTCACGATGTTTTGGGAGATGAATCATGATATGACTCATTTGCCTAGTAGTATAAATAATATTTCAACAGCAGTTGAGATGATATTTTATCTCTTGCTCCCTCCCTCCTAATACCTTACTTTCTTCATCTTGCTTCCCTAAATTAGAATACACACACACACACAGAGCTCTGTGTAGCAAGTACCCTTGATAACTTGGTACATTAGAACAGAGGTGCACCTAGATAATTTTGGAGCCTGGTCTAAAAGGCCTTTGGTGGTCCCCCTGCCCTGCAAATCAAGCATCATCATGCTTGGACAGGTGACCACACCACCCAGGACAGACTAAAGAGGATTTGGGGGCCTCCAGGAGCTGTGGAGGCCCTGGAATTCGGCCCAGAAATCCAGGGGTAAGAGTGCCTCTGCATTAGAACATAGCATAAGAATAGCTTTGCTGGATCAGGCCCAAGGCCCATCTAGTCTAGCATCCTGTTTCACACAGTTGCCCACCAGATGCCACTGGGAGCCCACAGGCAGGAGTTGAGGGCATGCCCTCTCTCCTGATGTTACTCCTCTACAACTGGTACTCAGAGGCTTCCTGCCTTTGAGGCTGGAGGTGCACTATAGCCCTCCAACTAGTAGGTGTTGATAGACCTCTCCTCCATGAAGTTATCCAAGCCCCTCTTAAAGCCATCCAGGTTGTTCACTGTCACCCCATCTTGTGGCAGAGAATTCTACAAGTTGATTATGCATTGTGTGAAAAAGTACTTCCGTTTGTTGGTCCTAAATTTCATGGCAATCAATTTCACAGGATAACCTCTAGTTATAGTGTTATGTGAGAGGGAGAAGAATTTCTCTCTATCCAATTTCTCCACACCATGCATGATTTTATAGACCTCTATCATGTCTCCCTGCAGTCATCTTTTTTCAACATTTCAAAGTGGTGATTCTATTGTAATTAGCAGAGAGAGATCAAGTCCCTATTCAATCCTAGGACAGCATCCCTCCAGTGGCAGTGACTGGTGTCTCCCTTGAGGTTCTTTTTAGATTCTGAGGCCTTTGGGGACACAGAACAATTTCCTCAGGGATTTTTTTGCTGTGTAAACCACTTTTAAGAACCTTTCCATTGAGAAGAGGTATATAGATAATAACTATCATAGGTTCTGCCATCATGAGCATGGACCTTACTTGCAAGAAGCATTTTATGGAAGATTTGGAACTGTGTGTCATTCATTCATTCAATGTATTTATGCCCTGCTTTTCTTTTTGAAAAAATGGCTAACAGTGAAGATAAGACAACAAGCTGTGTTAGGTTCAAACTAGACAGGATGTCAGATATGTGTGAATATACTGTATCTCCTGATATCTTTTAGAGGGGGCTAAATGCAGCTTTGGGGATGATTTGGATTTGGGCCATGGTTTAGCCCCAGTGCAAATCCCACTCTTGAGCACGTATAAGCTGAAGAGAAGAAAACATACCAACACATCCATCTTAACCCCCTGCTCCCCCACTCCACAGCCTCAAAAGCAGTTCCCCACTTTTAGCTAAAAAGAGACATTGGGTGATGAAGTGCATCTCTGATATGATGTCATGTGAAGTTTGGCCCTTGGGTGCAGAACTAGACAGAACACATTCCTAATATTATTCCTATGTTTCCTTTGAGAATAAAATTATTACTTCTGTGGGACCATCTTTGGAGTGGTCAGTAGGAATAAGAAGTTGCAATAGGATAACCCAGCCATACCGTAGGTATTATTCTGTTAATCACAGCTGGATTTATTTCATTTGCAAGATCTTACAGAACTACTGAAAGAAAGGTGTGGCAGCTTTAAAACACAAAGCTAGAGAGGTATAACTCACAATGAAGGACAGCTGAGCAGCATTATTAGTATGCACATAACAGGCTGTATTAGGTACTCCTGAACATTCTGAGATCCTTCATCCTCAGAATGCATAAAAGAATGTATCCTGTCAGTGTAGCTGCAATGCCTTAAGTGATTTTTCATTCTCTAGATTTCACCATAGAATCAACTTTTGCAAAAGAGTGGGACTTATAAATGTAGTTCCTTTTCTTTCTTCTCTGTTATATATGAATGAGTTCAGCACAATTCAACAACCAAGAGCACAACAAACAAAAAATCAGGCTTGCCAGACATATTGTGGCAAATAAAAGGAATGCATATCTTACATATTAATAAGATTATACTGACTCCAGTTCAATCTTCCTGCAGAAATCACAGCTAGCAGGAACCAGATCCATTGTGCGAATTACATCTTATTGACACAACAGGCTCCAAGTTATGGGATGAGGTATGTCTGTGTTTTAATGCTGAACTTTGGGAAGACCTGGCTTCAAATCCTTATTTAGGACATATTCATATAATCAGCTAATTGCACACAGAAGGCTTTGAAGACTTTAGCTTGTATTTTTAAATCCCCCACAGTTTCTAGCAGGATTAGAAAGACCTCTTTGGAGAGTTGGTGTCAGAGCACACAATTTGGGGCAAGATGGATCAGTGGTCTGACACAGTACATGGCAACTTCATGTGTCCTAGGAGATCTAGGCTGACAAACAGATTGTTGCTTAAGTGAAGTTTCGTGGTCTGCTGGCTAAGTTAGCAGATCTGGTTGTCCTTTTTAAAAACAATGTGATTATCTTATTACAATGTGGTTGCTCAGCCATCTACCCACGAGTTCTACAGCCTCCTGAAGACTTTAAAGACCTTTGTAAATAGGGTCACCTAGCTTGGTGGATGAATGATTCAGTAAGAGTTTTGCCTGCTTGGCAGGCAGAAGCAGAACAAAACAGTTTTGCAACCATCTTCTTCCCAGCCTGACAGCTTAGTAAGCATTTAAAAGAGCACTCTAAGGCAAGTGAGGAATTTTGAATCCCTAAACCTCTTTGTAAGCAGTTTTGGATTCCAGATTGAAACCTAAAGCAGTTTTCAGAACTTTACTGTGAATTGATTCTTTATATTATATTTTATTTCATATTATATTTTATTTCATATTATATTGTATTGTATTATTATTATTAGTAGTAGTAGTAGTTGTAGTTGTTAAAAACATTTATACCCCACCCCCTCCAGTGCAATACTGTTTGAGGAAGCTCAAATATTATTATTTTGAATTATGATGCTTTCACCAACATGAACATCCTTCAAAGATATTCCCTTCCCCTACTCCAGTATGTTTATGTAAGGAAGGGAACATCTCTAACACCTAAGACAAAAGATCTGCCTGTGCATTCACACTCTGTGCTTGTGTCTTTAAGAAAATATTTCATGGCTCAAGATCCAGTGATTGTCATCAAGATAGAGAATTCTTTGCACTGGGATATTTGCATCTTCTCCCTTTACAGATATATACAGAGGGAGGACCACATCTGAATCTTCTTTAAGTGGTTGTGACAGTGAAATTACATGATGCCATTTTCTGTCCTCATGCCTGTGTTGATTTTGAGACTGGTTAAATGCACCACTCTCTGATATGTGACCATTATCTTTGACATGGAATCAGTTAGCACAGAATGCTAATACCTCTCATGTTCTTCTCATTATCCTTTCTCATTTTCATGACAAAGACAGTAAGGGGAACAGAAAATGGTGCAAAATTAAACCTGACAATCTGGACACAAGACCATACTGTATGTGGAAAACCCAGATGTATATCTGAAAAAGTTTGGACGGGGAAAGTACATTTGTTTGGTTCTCATGTGGATGTGATCAGCAATATTTGCCAAATGGAATAAGGCTACCCTGAGATGCTGCTAGTGTAGTGAAGCAGGGACAACACTGACACAAAACTTTCAATATGAGAGCCACAGTACAGTGATGGGCTTTCCCCAGCATTGGAGAGGGCCATTAAGAGAAAGAGAGCCTTGTCAAACCCCAGTACTTTATTAGGAGAGCACTGAGAAGGATTGCATTTCCCAGCATCCATCCCATGTGCACTTTCTAAGATGGTACTGGGGCTGAGAAGGCTCAGTTTCCCTCAAAGGAGCCTCATTGTTACTGTATAAAATACAAGAAGCATTGATCAGTAGGAATGGTCACCTCTGCGCATTGTCAGATGGGTTGTGGGCAGCATTCGGCTTTGGTGGAAGCTTCACACAAGCCTAATAAACAATGAGTCAGAGCAGGGGCATAGCAAGGTTGGAGTGGGCCCAGAGACAAGATTTTAAAATGCCCCTCCCCCCGAAAGAAATCTTAAATGAGGCTGAATAGTGGTAACAAAAAGCATAGTTATATATATAAATCTCCTGTGTGTCACAATAGAACATCATGGTAAATCATTTTTAAAAGGCTTTGTAAATTGTGGACGATGCAAGTCATTTAATGGTACTAGAGAAAGACATGCTGTTCTGGTAGCTTCAGGTCCTAACACTCACATCAGTTTCGGAGGATGAATACAACTGAAGGAAGCCCGGGCGGGTGCGCAGCTGGGGGAGTCAGTCATGTGACTTGCCTCGGGGGGGGCCCCAAGTCAGTGGGCCCCCAGACAACTGTCTCCCCTTGCCCTATTATAGTTACGCCCCTGAGTCAGAGTTTGCCACACTCCCTCCCTTAGTGTTTTAAAGAAATTTTAATATCTTATCCTCTGCTTTTATCTGGTAGGTTTCTTAGTTTTTAGCTTTTTATCGATAACCTTTCATTTCCGTTTTAAAACTTGTTATTTTAATTGTGGCTTTAGCCTGGTCTTTTAAGTTTTTACCCTTCTTAATTTCTTATCCAATATTGTATCTATTTTACTAATGTTGTAAGCTGCCCCAAGCAGTAGTTTACTGAAGGAGTGGGGCATAAATATTTTAAATAAAATCATTAGGTTCAATGGGAGCTGCCAATGGCTTCCCAGCCTTGCAGGGAAGAAGACAGTGCTTGTCAGTTATGCTTCCATTCAAGAAGATTAATGCTAGAAAGGAATCAATTATGTAATAGGATAGCTATAGATGACTCCACACATGCATGCTTGTTGCTATATCTTTTATCATTTACTATTCAACACTGGATGATTCTCATCCAGATGTGTGAACGGCCTATTGGAAAAAATACTGTGTTTGAGTTGGCATTGGTTATGAAACTTCTGCCTATGGTGATTAACCTGTGATGACTCATTCTTACATATAAGTAAGCACTTTATGCAACAACAAGCAACTAGAAAATACACGTGAATTGGCCCCACCTGGGAGCATCCTGCACATTCTGCTGTATCTGCGAAAAGAGGTGCAGTTACATTGTCAAACATTTGTGAGGATAATGAATGTGCATTAGCAGGGGTTGGGATCATGAAGGTCTGAAGAGACTTTAAGTATGTACAAATATACATTTCCACGTGATCAAGAATCCTTGTAGATTCCTTGTAGAAATCTTCTACAATATGTAGGATATATTCAGACTTCCACACAAATAGACATAGGTCAAAATGGAGTATGCTACCATGATTGCTCCCGCACCACACACACACATTCATTATCCTCACGTGTCATCTGAAAAGGGCTAATGTGATGGAGAACACCGTGCATCAGTCACCTTCCATCACTGTTACCCCAGTTTGTATGTAGTTTCATTCATTCATTCTTTCTTTCTTTCATTTATCATATTTATTTATTTATCATATTTATATATCACCTGATATTTTTGTCTCTAGGTGGCGTACATAATCCAAAATACATATAAAACAGAATAAAAACAATAAAAACAATTTCACAGAATAAAGCAGTGAAAACAATTTCACATAATAAGAACCATTAAACAGTTTTAAATGAATTGTAATTAAAAGCCTGAGAACACAGGTGTGTCTTGAGGGTCTTTTTTAAAAGCAGTCAGAGATGGAGGAAGCTCTTATTTTGACAGGGAGCATATTCCAAAGCCCTGAGGTAGCCACAGAAGTCTGTGGTCCTGAAGTCACCACCAAGGCCCAGTCCCAAGTTGAGACTCTACTAAGGGGTAGCCGCCGGGTAGGTGGCGGCAAGAAAAGTAATTTAAAGTACTTACTCTCCCAGCGCAGCCCAAGTGCATGGTGATCCGTGTTTAGAAAGCCGCCTGCATGGAGTTGTGCAGGTGGAGTTGTGCAGTTGTCGCCTCCCCACATGTGCAGAGGCTGTCACCACGCTGCTGCTGCATAGGCGGTTTGCTAAATATGGATCGCCATGCACTTCGGCTGCGCTGGGGGGGGGGGGGCGAGCGGAGTTGCTGGAAGCTGCAGCAGCTGGTAACCACTTTAAATGACTTTTCTTGCCACTTCCCCAGCCTCCCTTCGATGCCTAACCAGTTTGCTGGTTCATTTCGATCACAGACCAAACTGTCCCCAGTTCGTTTTGCAATTGAACCACTGAACCAGCCTGGTTTGAGGTGAACTGGCATTGGATTTGGCATTGAACAGAACCTTATGACTGGTTTGGCATTGAGAAGAACCATATGATCAGATTCCACAACAGAAAACCACTCTAATGTTTGAACCTGAAAACAAGTAGGGATCATCATTTGGGATGGTATACCATCTAGCACCACAAATGGTATTTTTAAAATACTCTCATTCTTAAAAAGTTGAAATTTGGTTTCAACAAATTCCAAGATACTCTGGTCATTTAAAAAAGTCTGTAAAGAGGAAAATCTTAAATCTCACATTTGAAACACAGGCACAGAGGGAAATCTTCAATCTCACATTTGAAACACGGGCACGAAGATTGCTTTATAAATTCAATCTGCCGCCATCAAAGAGCAAGCCAACCACACACATGATGGAATGAAGATATGTAGTCCTCCTACATGCTTGAACTTGCCTTGAGGTGGAGCAGAAGATAGTTACTGTGGTAGGCAGGGATGCAAATATGGAAACAGGACAGCTTGCATAGGCAACAGAATGAAGGGTGTTGGTGTTCCTCCTTTAGTTCGACCATCTGGGATTTGTAATGGCAACCAAGAATGTGCTCTTGCAGTAGGCAAACTGTCTTTATTTACTAGGATACACAAAAAATCAAAGAAGAAAATGTTATTTGGAGGTCATGTAAATTCACCATATGCCCATTCTTGTACAACAATTCTTTAATGTGGCCCAGACCTTGTTTTTACATGCTCACACATGCTGTGGGCATATGTTACCACAGAAATGTAATCTATGTGTTCCATGTGGTTTTGTACATTATGTGTGTGGGTTACAGTTGTTACTGGAGTTTCCATGATCATTGAGGAGGGGTGTTGGGTAAATTCCTGGCAGCAGAGCAGTTTGTCCATTACATTAAAGCGCAGCTCATATTTCAAATTGTGTTGGGTTTTTCCCCTTGCTTGAGATCATGGCAAAAATAAAAAACAAATGCATGGCTATCAGCTCTCATTACCAATTGCCCGGCAAATGTAAAAACACTAAAAATAGCCACAGGAAGCAATGATTTCTATGACAAATTACAGGGTTGTTTATTTAGTGTGCTAAGTAATAGATTTTTGATCAAAGATAAACAGTTTTAAAAGTTACATTTATTTTGTTGTGCGGGGAAAAGGAAATTGCTATTCCCTGCGGGCTGTTTTACCTTGTAAAGCAATCCGTCTTCAAACCCAAAATGAAAGAAAGCCAAAAGCTGAATTAGATGACAAGGCCCTGGAGATACTGCTAGCTACTATGTTTGGTTGAGAGTCACAGATGTTTCATATCAGGCATATCAGCACGAAAAAACCCCACCTCTGTGTGGATTTATATGTGCTGCAATCCAGAACCTTTTGTGTGTAGGGTTTTCCTATCTTCTGTTGTGAGAAGAAAAATTATTTGAATCAAAGTTTGCCTTTTAAGATAAAGCTTCTGATGTTACTTTTCTTTATTTAGTCTTTAGATAGCTATATAGTGAGGGAAGCCCAGAGAGAATGTTTTCCTGTGTCAAAAAATGATGTAAAGTAATGAGCATATTTCATCCAATATCTGCTTTAGAAATGGGAAAATGCAAGCCTACCAGAAAATTCAAAATAAACACATGTCTAGAAATTGTGTGTGTGTGTGTGTGTGTGTGTGTGTGTGTGTGTGTGTGTGTGTGTATTTGCATTGCATACCATTTCAACCATCTTCACACTTTTTTTAAAAAGACTTCACCAGGGACAAAAATGCAAACTATATATGGAATATATGTGGAGAATGAATATATGTGTGCGTGCGTGTGTGTGTGTGTTTGTGTGTGTGTGTATACACACACACACACACACACACACACGCTTGCTATTTGTGGAAATGCCTTAGCTCTACCTGTTGGATCATGTATGGGTTTTGCATTAAAAATGATTCTGCAATTAGCCTCATTTGTTCTATTTTGTTTGTAGTCATCTATAAAAGTCAGGAAATAATTCTTCCACTCTGTGTTACTTCTGAGTAGGCCTACTGAAATTAAGTAGCCCATTTAGAATAATAAATGGGCTGGATGTCAACCACTATGAATCGTTATGACTGATTTTGCTTTGCTGTCTCCTCAAATGGCAATACCCACGTCAAGCAACCAAGGACTACTATAACATGATTCTTAGGTGTGTGGCTGGCTTATTCCCCCCACCCCTCAATCTGGGCTGTTTGTTTTCTATCATTTTTTTGCTAGCTCAGTCAAATGTGCCCATGGATAAGTCATTGGAAGCCAGAATTCCAGCATGACACTGCTCAGTCTGCTCCAGGGGTTGTGTTCTTGACAAGTGAAAGTACTTTGTTCACAATCAAAATTCAGGTGACAAAAATCATAAGCCTACACAGAAATTAAGTTGCCAACCATGCATCTAAACAGGAGCAGCATGAAAAGGTAGCACCATCAATTGAGTCAGAAGAGAGTAATAGGTGCAAATTGAGGGGAAAAACAGGAAACCCAGCCAATTTTGAGTTAACATTCCACAGGCAAACCTCATTATACGCGGACACTATATCTGTGGTGCTGCATATTTGTGGGTGTCTAACTGACACTCGATTTCATTATCTGTGGATACAAAAGGGTTAAAACCCACATATCCACTGTTCCTAGAGGGCCATATGTGACAGCAGAGGGCACATTTCTGGCTGCCATTTTACCAGGAGGAACCATTTTGTGCTTTATTGCTTTTTTTTTTTTTAATCATTTTTCTCTAATATTTCACAGAAAAAATGAGAAGGTTTGGACCTGGGGGACACATTCCTGGACAGCTGGACACCTGGAGCACAGTAGGGGTTTTATTGTGGGGTTTGTGTGTGTGGTTTTGCTCCCTCCCCCCCCCCCTTTCCAGCTTCCAGGAACCTAATCCCCCTACCATCCCATACAGTTAATGCCTCGGTATCTGTGGTTTCAGCATTCGCGGTCCCCACCCACATGGAATGGGGAAAAAATCCCGCGGATACTGAGGTTTGCCTGACTGTATTTGGTAAGTAAACATGTTTTTATTCAGGTTTTAACAGTTAATAGCTACATACTGCACAACAATACATCTACCCAGTAACACAGTGTTTGTGCAATTTACATAAGTTGCACAAACTTCACAAACACAACACAAATTTTGTGTGTGCACAACTTACACAAATTGTGCAAATGAAGTTTTACAAGGCTGATGTACTGTTGCGCTATATGTCAGCTTGAATCTTGATATGAATCTTGATATGAATCTTGATTTACAGCTAACTACTATGCATGTTTATTTAGAAGCAAATCTACTGTGTTCAATGGAGCTTTCTCCTTGTCCAGTGTGCATGGGATAGGGCTGCAGCATTATTGATTCTTTTGTTTTTGGTTTCTGTAAGCTGCCTTGAATGGCAAGCAATGCAAGATATTATTCCAAAGATCCAAATCGCTACTTTGGGCACAAACCCAAGGAGATAAATATGCCCAGTGGCATGTTTGATGTTTTTCCTTGAACACCAAACTCCATGCATTATTCTAAACTGCTTTTCAAACCCCTCTGTTTTCAAAATAAGTTTGCCATGTAACATGCGGGGTGAAGGTTGTTGCTATCACAACTCCCTCTCTTCTGGTGTGCAGAATTATTTGAATGCTTTTTGGATCCTGGGAAAATGTAAACACATACATTAAAAACAACAAAAACAAGCATACAGTATTTAAAATGCGTACATAAAAATAGCTCAGCATTAGGGGAAATTTAGTTTTGAAAAAGCTCTTGATCAAAGGCATATTGTCATGTCTAGCTCCTACAGAAGGCACTCAAGAGAGAACCTTCTGCATCTCAGCAGGTGCAAACAAGGAAGGCCAGGATGTTCAACTTGCCTTCAGCAGAAACAGATCAGCAACCATCTGGAGAAATGTGTTTCCTAAAAGCAACCAAAACACCCCTACCAATAAGGTATACATAATAAATTGTACTCTGGCTTGTGGTCTTTGCATTTTCCAACCTACTGTCTGAAAGCATTCTAAATTATGGGTGTCAAAAGATACAACTCAACTGAATTGTTGTAACAACAGTGTAGGACTGGACAGGTGAGAGTTGGGTAAAAACTGTAGAACACAAGGTGAGAGAGTCAACAGCAGACTTAAGAGCTCTGCTAGATTAGACTAAAAATCCACCAAGTCCAGCACACTGTTTCTCACAATGGCCAACCAGTTGCCTCCAGGAAGCCCACAAGCAGAGCAAGAAGAGGGAGGTGAGCTGGTTTTGTGGTAGCAAGCATGAATTGTCCCCTTTCTTAAGCAGGATCCACCTTGGTTTGCATTTGGTTGGGAGACTGCATGTGAGCACTGGAGATATAGGGCAGGGCTTCTCAACATTGGGTCCCCAGATGTTATTGGACTTCAACTCCCATAATCCCCAGCCCCAGTGGCCTTTGACTGGGGATTATGGGAATTGAAGTCCAACAACATCTGGGGACCCAAGGTTGAGAAACCCTGATATCGGGGATGAGGTCACAGCTCAGTGGAAGGTCATAATAACATAAGAACAGCCCTGCTGGATCAGGCTGAAGGCCCATCTAGTCCAGCATCCTGTCCACACAGTGGCCCACCAAATGCCTCTGGGAAGCCCACAGGCAAGAGCTGAGGACATGCCCTCTATCTTACTGCTACTCCCCTGCAACTGGTATTTAAAGACATCTTGCCTCTGAGGCTGGAGGTGGCCTATATCCAACTGACTAGTAGCCAATGTTAGACATGTCTTCCATGAATTTATCTAAACCCCTCTTAAAGCCATCCAGTCTATTGGCTGTCACCAGATCTTGTGACAGAGAATTCCATAGTTTGATTATGCATCGTGTGAAAAAGTACTTCCTTTTGTCAGTCCTAAATTTCATGGCGATCAGTTTCATGGGATGACCCCTGGTTCTAGTGTAATGCAAGAGGGAGAAACATTTCTCTCTATCAACTTTTTCCATACCATGCATGATTTTATAGACCTCTATCATGTTTCTCCTTGGTTGTCTTTTTTCTAAACTAAAAAGCCCCAGGTGATGTAGCCTTGCCTTGTAAGAAAGGTGTTCTAGGCCCCTGATCATCTTGGTTGCCCTCTTGTGTACATTTTTCCAGTTCAACAATGTCCTCCTTAAGATATAGTGACCAGAACTTGCAAGCAGTACTCCACATGTGGCCTCAACATAGTTTTGTATAAGGGTATTATAATATTAGCAGTTTTATTTTCAAACCCCTTCTTGATTCCAAGCATGGAATTGGCCTTTACAAAGTTGCCTCACATTGAGTTGACACTTCCAGTGAGCTATCCACCATGAGCCCAAGATCTCTCTCCTGGTCAGTCACTGGCAGCTCAGACCCCATGAAGTTGGGGGTTTTTTTTTGCCCCAATATGCATCACTTTACACTTGTTAACACTGAACCACATTTGCCATCTTGCTGCCCACTCCTACAGTTTGGAAAGATCCTTTTGGAGTTCCTTGCAATCTCTTTTGGATTTCACAACCCTAAATAGTTTGGAGTCATCTGCACATTTGGCCACTTCGCTGCTTATCCCAACTACTAGATCATTTATGAATGATCCCTGGGGGACCCCACTCCTACTTCCTTCCATTGTGAAAACTGTCCATTTATTCCTACCCTCTGTTTCTTGTCTTTCAACTGGTTGCCAATCCACACATGAACCTGTCCCCTGAACTTTGTCAAAAGCTTTTTGAAAGTCCAGGTATACTGTGTCAAATGGATTACCTTTATCCACACACTTGCTGACATTCTCGAAGAACTCCAGAAGGTTAATGAAACAAGATTTACCTTTGCAAAGCCATGCTGGTTCTCTCTCAGCAGGGCATGTTCTTCTATGTCAGGGATTCTCAACCTTGGGTCCCCAGATGTTGTTGGACTTCAACTCCCATAATCCCCAGCCCCAGTTGCCTTTGGTTGGGGATTATGGGAGTTGAAGTCCAATAACATCTGGGGACCCAAGGTTGAGAATCCCTGTTCTATGTGCTTTACAATTTTATCCTTGAGAATGCTTTCCATCAATTTGCTCAGAACATTTAAGCTAACTGGCCTGTAATTTCCCAGTCCCCCCATGGATCCCTTTTTGGAAATCATTGTTACACTGGCTACTTTTCAGTTCTCTGGTACATAGCCTGATTGTAGGGTTAAGTTATATATTTTTGCAAGGAGATTGGCAATCTCACAGTTTAGTTCTTTAAGGACTCTCGGATTGATGCCATCTGCCCCTGGTGATTTGTTAATTTTGCCAGACAGTTTACAACATCGTCTCTCATCACCTCTATCTGACTCACTCCTTTAGCCTCTCTCCCTGACCCTAAGAATCTCAGTTCAAGCACAGGTATATGCGCAGTATCCTCTACCATGAAGACAGAATGCAAATAGCTCATTTAACGTTTGCATACTTGCAAGCAGAAGGTACCAGGTTTACTCCCTGGTATCTCCAAGTAGGGCTAGGAGAGACTCCTGCCTGTAACCTTGGAGCGCCACCGTAAGTCAGTGTAGACAATACTGAGCTAGATGGACCATTGATATAAGGCAGGTGCCTATGTTCCTAATACCAGGGCAGGTACGGGGGGCACCTGGCAGTCACCCAGTGTAGACAATACTGAGCTAGATGAACCAATGATATAAGGCAGGTGCCTATGTTCCTAATACCAGGGCAGGTACAGGGGGTCACCAGGCAGTCAGTCACCCAGGGAAGAAGGTTCTGAGCTAATAAACTAAACATAACACCATGAATGGCTGCTGAAGGCACTTCTTACCCAGGGTGCTATTTGTCCCAGAACCAGCCCTGATAAAGGCAATAACCCGCCTCTGCCATTGCTCCCACAGCAACTGGTATTCATATTATCTCTGAACACTCACTCTTCTTGCATTGTCTTCAATAAATAAATAAATCTATGGTGAGTATACAAATTGAAGTTAATAAAAGCTCATTTAAAAGCCAAATGTATCCTAATGAGAGCCTACTTTCTCCAGCAGTCTTCATGCCAAATTGGGTTTGCAGTTTAAAGGGAGGTCATACACTTTAGCAATAAAGAAGAAGAAGAAACCCTTTTACTTAATTTTTTTGGGGAAAGTGCCATTATGCCTGGGGAAGTATTACAGTATTTTACTAATCAGCTGCAATGCTCATTAGTCTGCTTATTCTATCTGAAGCACTTGTATTTGTTGAAGAAGAAGCAGCTGAGATAAAAGAAATTTGAAAGTGAAATCATTACAAATTTGAGTCAGTGCCTTTTTGCAGTTGGGAAGAAGCTCTATTATCCTTAATGAGCTGAAGCGCCAACCTCTAGAAATAGATGCTAACCTCTTTTGAACTTACTAGAAAATACTTTGTGATGTGAATTCATAAACAGATAGCATTTACTGTTTATTGACTCACATTTTTACAATTCATTTCATCTGGATTTATGAAACATCCAGCATATGTAAAGAACATCAAGAAATTATGTACTCAGGTTAAGGGTTAAAACTGAGAAGTGGGCAGGAGGTAGATTGGGATCTACTGGTAGATCACTGGGTGATTGCACAAGATCAGCAGTGGTTCCTCAGTTTTTTAACAATGGCAACAGTAAACAGCTTGTTTTCTAAATTAAGCTACTAGAATTCCTGATCTATACTAACGCTGCTGTATATGCAGGCCATTCTAATGCATGTCTCGTAGGGTACAGGAGGAGGTGACCCATCCCATGAGTCACCATTTTGTGTCTGGCTCTATTCTCAGTCATCATTTGGTACCTGGATTCAATTGATGGACTTTCAATTATTGCAAAAATCTGATCCCACAAGCCTAAAGTTTGCCCATGCCTTTTCTTCAACCAAGTCGTATGCATGCTTAGTAGTAATTCCCACAGTCTAGTGGAATTTAATCCCAAACAAATGTGCATAGGACTGATGTCTTAGAGCAGTAATGAATATTTAGATATTTGCTGAAGCCAGTTCTGCAGTTAGCCATTCGTGCAGCTCAAGCAGATCCTTCAAACCTACTGCCTGAGCTGTTTGTCATGGACCAGACCATGCAAGCCATTTTTACTAAAATTAACTTAATGGACAGAATGCTGATGCTGGTTTTTTACATATTTGAAAAATTATGTCTTGATTATAACATTGGTCACCGTTTTCAAAACAAAAGATGATGGACTACAATAAAATACATAATCACATGTAAATTCATAGGCTGACATGATTAGGAAAATAACTCTTAGTCCAACTGAAATTCAAAGGACCAGTTAGGCACTCCCTAACTTTTGATTTCAGTTGGACTTCAATTTAAGTACTTTTCCTTATCATATCAGCCACTGAAATCAATGGACTTATATACATTTAACTCTGTGTAGGATTGTGGCCTCACTTTTACTATTGATTTCAATAGGTACAGAGTTGCATGCTTGGAGGCCAATCAGCTGATCCCTTTTGCACATCATTAAACACACAATCTTTCCATGAAATCTGCCTCCCTTCCCACAGTCATGCACTCTCCATAGAATGCTGTGGAGATTGAGGAAGATGCAGTTAGGAACTGAACTGTACCTTTTGTGAATGTGCAATCTTTTCCTTCTCTAAGAATAGTAAATTGATTAACATGAAGGAAATGTATGGTTCTAAGCCTAAACTAACCAAGTTGTGAGATTTACTATGGAGTATTCAGATTCCTGTTGTGCTATCTGTTGGAGCTAGGACCCTGGCAGCATCAGCTCTCGGCTGCAATTTCTCATAGTGACCACTGGGTGGGAGATAGGGTCATGGATAGCTGGACTTCTCCTCCCTTTGTTCTTTCAGTGTTAGTCTCCATTTTGTCTCTCCAGAGATAGTTGTTTGTTTTGCTCTCTCTCTTCAGCCATGAGCTACAGCTGAAATTAAGCTGCTGGCTTTTTCACATTTGTGTGTAACCTTTTCTTTAAATAAAACCTTGTAGTTCTTCAATACTAAAGAACTGTCTCTCTTGCTTTGCTGCTTTCTCACCAAACTGGTCTTGCTCTGCTATTTGTGGACTGAACTGCCATTCTTTCCCTACACTTTCAAAGATTGTTATTGTTTTAATAATGGAGCTTATCTATAAATAATATGCAAATGCCCAAATTGTAGAATGGAATAAGGAGGAATGCATCACTCTTAATTAGGAAATTTTGAAGAGATATATACTGCTGTAAGAAAAATACCAGAGTATGAAAAACATTTATGTTTTAATAGTTTCCTTTGGGATGACCTTAACTATGCTAATTGGTCTTTGATGAGGTATAAGAGGGACTGTTGAGCTAAATGGTCAACATGCTCATTATTTTAAGAATAATGTTCTTGTAGAAATCAAGTAACCCATAATATGTTCAAGACATAACCTTGCTTATGGGCACTTTCTATATTTTATGCAGGCCCCTGGAAACTGCATCATCACAAGACCAAATACTGTGGTGAAATAAAAAGCAAATTACATGACAATCTCTCTTTACAATTTTGTCCCCAAAACATTGCTGGGGAAAGGCCACAAGTCACTAAGTGTTAGGGTAAATCGGGACTATTAGTAAATATTTTACAGGAAGATATTTAACAAGTGAAGCTTTCCACATCACTGCATATATCCTTGCTGCGAAAAATATGTTTAATTTTAAAATATATGTTGTTATTCCCATTTACCGGTCTCATAGTTCCTGGGACAAACTATAATTGCAGGTAGGGTTTTTTGTGGGTTTCTCTCTCTTTTTTTCTTCTTTATGCATTTAACGTTTATTATCCCTTGATACTCTTCAGCTGTCTTTTTTTAAAAATAGGGTTTTCCCCCCCAAAGCCAACTTCCTGCCAGGAAGATCACATGAAGGAAGGAACTTTATAAAATCTTAGTCTGTAAATGAGAGATAAAATAGCTCACACAGTTTCCTCTCATTTGAAGGTTCTAGAAAAAAATGTAAAAACATGTACATTTATATAGAAAGGGGGGAGTTTAACCCTCCCCTCCATGTCATATGAGAAGGAATGTAGCTAAATAGTGAGAGTAGATCTTTTTAACCAATAATTGGTGTTCGTAATAAGGGATGTACGGATAACCAGCTGTGCATCTGCCCTCAGTCCTGCCGTGAGGAAGGGGAAGGGAGTCTGCAAATGATTACCCACTTCAAGTATTCCTTACTGTCAAAGTTTCAGTTTTTAAAAATTTAGTAAAATACCTTTAAAAAATATATCCCAGTTTGAAAGTGGGCCTATTTAAAGAGTTTAGAATATAACAGCTGTGCAGTGTGCAAATCAAGGGCATTGCCCAGTTGGGCTGCCGGCCTACATTGTCAACCGAGTCTGTAGTGAAAGCTCTTCTCCTCCCAATTAGAGAATAAAGGTTGAGGTGCCTACCAGCCTTTTCAGCATGGATAGAGTGACTTTTCGCTCTTTACTTTACCCACCTTATATGGTTCTCCCTCACAGTTCTCTCTGTGACATGGTAGTAGAGACCAGTGCTACTTGAGGTCAGGCTGGGTTATAATTTGGATCACATTTTTTGTTGTTTGTTTTCCTGGGGTTTTGTAAGCTAAACTGGAAATCCTACTTCATTTCAAAGCTTTACAACATTGAGTCACAAGCTAAGTAAAGATTTTGTTTAGATGATATTTCCAGTTTAAAATAAAAACCCCAAATTGATTGGTTGGTTGGTTGATTGATTTGATTTTTATACCGCCCCTCCAAAAATGGCTCAGGGCAGTTTACAACAAATAAAAACAATTAAAATCAATTAACAGTTAAAATCAAATTTAAATCAAGTAAACAATTGAAATCATTTAAACATTATTCATTCATTCATTCATTCATCACATTTATATACCACCCAAACTTTTGCCTCATTAAAAAAATTAACATTAAAATAATTTAAAACCAGCATTAAGAATTTAAATCATAAGTCTAATTAAAAGCCTGGGTGAATAAATGTGTCTTAAGTGCCTTTAAAAAAGTTGCCAGAGATGGGGAGGCTCTTATTTCAACAGGGAGTGCATTCCAAAGTAGTGATGTGCCTGGACCAGTTCAGAGGTCATTCTACTGGCCTCCAGACAGGTCCGGACATGGGCAGTTCGGGTTTTGAAGGGATTGGTGACGGGGGGCTCCTTTATGGGTGGGGGAGGGTTTGCTTACCCCTCCCACCGCTTTCCCGCCTCCAGTGCACGTATTCTCTTTAGTAATTGGGGCGGCAAGATACCTCCCTGCCGCCACTTCCCCCACTTGACTGCAAAAGGCTGCAAAAAGCCTTTTGCGTGTGCGTACATCACGTGAGCGTGTTGCGGAGACGTGAAGCGCGCATGCAACGTGCGCATGCGCAAAAGGCTTTTTGCAGCCTTTTGCAGTCAATTGGGGAAGGGGCGGCAGAGAGGTATCCTGCCGCACCAATTACTAAAGAGAATACGTGCGCTGGAGGGGGGAAAGCGGCGGGAGAGGTAAGTAAACCCTCCCCCGCCCTTAAAGGAGCCCCCCAAGCCAGTGCCGGACCGCAGCTCCACGGTTCCGTGCACACCCCTATTCCAAAGTCCAAGGGCAGCAATGGAGAAGGCCCGTTCCTGAGTAGCCTTCAAACAAGTTGGTGGCAACTGCAGGCAAACCTCTCTGGATGATCTCAACAAGCGGTGGGGCTCATGGTGAAGAAGATGTTCTCTTAAATACCCAGGGGCTAAGATGTTTAGGGCTTTATAGGTAAAAACCAGCACCTTGTATTTTGCCTGGAAATGTATTGGCAGCCAATGTAGTTTTTTCAACACAGGAGTGATATGGTCTCTCCTAGATGACCCAGAGACCAACCTGGCCACCGCATTCTGGAACTGCAGTTTCTGGACTACGTACAAAGGCAGCCTCACATAGAGTGCATTGTAGTAATCCAGCCTAGAAGTTACCAGCATATGTACCACCGTTTTGAGGTCATTCATCTCAAGAAATGGACACAGCTAGCGTATCAGCCGAAGCTGATAAAAAGCACCTCTGGCTTTTTATAATCATAAAATGCAGTGATTTCCTAGTCATGTTTAATAGGCCAGATCTATATTGAAAACATTTTAATAAAGAAATTTCTTCAGAGCAGAAAACATGACTTTGGGTTCTGTTTTCTAAAATCTGCTATTGGCTATTAATGTGGAATTAATAAAGTTGAGGATAATGGTTGCAAATATTTAATTCACCCAAAATTCAGATCTACCATATAGTTTTTGAATGTGAGATTTGAAATATGGAATTCACCATTTTGAATGTGAAATTATTGCTTAAAAGTTTCAGACTTCTTTGTAACCTCTAATTATTTTGAATCTAGAAGGCATCAAACTTCATTAGAACTTCATGATTCATTAGAACTTCATGAAAGATGTCATTATGGTTGCACTTTTGGTGTGTTTCTCTTTTAATTGCATGGGTCAGGAAATTATTATCTGAACCAGCCCATAATTTGTTATCTCAAATAGTAAATACCATTTCATGTGATCTGTTATCAGAAACTGCATCTGTTATCAGAAACTGCATGCCATCTTTCAGGAACTACCAGGACTAAACCAGGATACCGAGGATCTGTGTTCTACTGCCCAGCATGGTAAGCCATCAGAGATTTAGAGGATTCCCTTGGCAGAGTTTCTAGGTTCTGGAGTGACTCTGTTTCAGTAGGCTCCTCTAACAACAGATAAATACTATACAGGCTTCCTATTTAGGCTTTGCCTGGAAACAGCAAAATTATGTATTATTTATTATTATTTAACATATTTATATACCTCCCAAAATGCAAGTCTCTGGGTGGTTTACAACAAAACAATAAGAACAACAAATAAAAAGGTTAAAAACATTACAATAATTTAAAATTTAAAAGTTTAAAACTATTAAAAATCAAACAAAACAGTATTAAATTAAATTAAATTAAATTAAATTAAAAGCCTGGCTGAACAAATATTTCTAGATTGCCTTTTTAAAAGTTGTAAGAGATGGGGAGGCTCTTACTTCAGCAGGAAGCTTGTACCAAAGCCTCGGGGCAGCAATGGAAAAGCCCCGTCCTTGTGTAGCCATCAGACGAGCTGGTGGCAACTTCAGAATTACCTCTCCTGATGATCTCAATGGGTGGTGTGGTTCATAGCCAAGAAAATGTTCTCTTAAATACCCAGGGCCCAATAACCAGCACCTTGTATTTTGCCTGGAAATGTATCAGCAGCCAGTGTAGTTCTTTCAACACAGGAGTAATATGTCTCTCCTAGATGACCCAGAGACCAACCTGGCTGCCACGTTCTGGTCCAACTGCAGTATCCAGGCTATGTACAAAGGCAGCCCCACATAGAGTGCAATGCAGTAGTCAAGTCTGGGGTGACCAGCAGATGTACTACCGCTCTGAGGTCATTTATCTCAAGAAATGATGCTGCTGGTATATCAGCTGAAGCTGATAAAAGGCACCTCTGGCCACTGCCTCAAACTGGGACACCAGGGAGAGGTTTGTGTCCAGATGCACCACCAGACTGCGTACCTGATCCTTCTGGGGAAGTGTGACCCCAACCAGAACTGGCAGATCAAAATCGTCTCCCAACCCTGCACAATAAGTACCTCCTTCTTATCTGGATCACTGCATCTGGCCCCTTCCTTCCAGATCTTGGCTATTTCTCAGCACCTCACATCTAACACCTGCTATCAACTACATAGAATACTGAAACAATATATATGTCAGATGTAAACATTCAGAAATTAATGCAATAACCAGTGAACAAATTATGGGTTGGTTCAAGTGAACACTTACCCCTACACATAGTAAAGTTGTGGTTGTAGTATATTTGTCCTTTCTCTTTAAGATTAGGTTGGGTGTGGTTTACCTTTCTGTTTTCTAAGTGCAAGCTGCCCAGTTTGTTGCATTTTTGTCTGAATAAAGAAGGCTTCTAAACCTACTTTGTCTCCTGCTCCTTCAGGCCCAAGGTCAGGCCAACAAAGTGACTGGTTGGAAGATACTACAGTGGTTGCACTGAGAACATGCCCTGAAATCACTGGGTGATGTGCTTAAAAAAAGTTTTGTAGTGCATGTAGAGGGGTGATTCTGATGAATACCCTCACATGCAAATGACATGCTGAGAACATGTCAGCATATAGCCCAGTAACATCGGAGTGGGCGTAATCTTAGCATGACCCTAACTTTGCTCCATATAGGAGTAAGTGTTCTTCTGAACTGATCCTATAAGTATTCAACATTCTGAGGAGAATTTCAGGGAGCAAATTTGTTTGAGGTCTAGAAAAAATCAGTTATTTGATCAAAAATGGCATCAGCTGCAGATGACCTTTCACCTCCCACCATTTGGGAGGGGAAACAGATCACCTGGCTTAAATTGTAATGTTATATCTTTCTTGTTTTCAGTGGTCTGGCACTTATGACAAAGAGGGAGGAATGCAGCTTTCCTACCATAATAGGATTGAGTCTTCTGGTGACTTGTCATCCTGTTATTGCTGAATGTTTCCCTGAATTCTGCTTTGTCACAGCTTTGCTTCTCCTGAGGCTCCTGTGGTTGGTTAGCTGTTGTCTTTTTGCTCTCCAGTTTTTCTAGGATGAACCTGTCTGGTAAACATCAGGGGAAAGGACCACCATGCAGAAGAGCAAATAAATATGGCTGTTCCTCCAGTTTTGGCAAGTAAAGACCAGGTAGTTTTTAAGCGAAGAGAGTATGCAGCCCTCTTGGGGATTAAGAAGTCTATCTTGGTCTTATTATGCGCCATACTAAGCTGCAGTTATTCTCATTTATTAACTAACTGTTTTCTCTCTCCCTTAAAGTTCCTAGGTCTGCCTATCCAGTTTACCACCATTGGCTCTGCAGGCTATGTTTGTTCAATTTCTGCTTGCCACAAAGATGTTAAAGGCATTGGAGTCCTACCAGAAAAACAACAGCCAGTCGTGTTCCCCCTTGGCTGATCTCTTTGTATTCACTTTCCCCCTGCTCTTGCCTGCTGTTGGGCAAAACTCGAGGCTTGCTTCCTATATATCAGGAAAAACTGAAAGCTGGTTGAAAGAATCAGGACAATCCCAGGGCATTTGATGCACTGGCTGTAATGTTTCTCAGCATTTTCAAAGGAAATGCAGGCTCCATCTCCAAGCAATTTTACTTTACCTTATGCGTTCATTTTTGGGATGAGGCCAATTTGGTTTGGCATCTGTTTGTTCTGAAGTGAATGAGACAAGGAATGAATGGCTGTGAATGGTTTTCAGAACCCCCGTTTGTATCTATTCATTAGTTTTAAATTTAAAACATCTAACTAGTACTTTCCTGCTATCTCTGCTAGCAGTTACACGAACTAATGTTCATCTGCCTCCAGGCAGTACCCCCCCCCTTTTTTTTTACCCAGGTCAATGTGAGAGGGGGGGATGGTGACCTACACATTGGAATTCCTGCCACTGCAGATGCAGGAAGTAGCAAAGTAACAACTGAAAATTATATTTTTAAAAAGAAAAATAACCACCCCTCCCCAAAGAACAAATGGAGTTTAACCAGGGGTGTATCTAGAGTAGGGCAGGCAGGGCATGTGCCCTGGGCGCCACTTGAAGGGGGCACAAATTCTGGCCACCAAAAACAAAATGGACACTGCACATGCTCAAATGGCCTCTGTGAGGCCCTTGGCCATGCCAGGCCTTGCAGAGGCCATTTGAGCATGTGCGGTGGCCATTTTGTTTTCAGCAGCCATTTTTTTAAAATAACACAATTCTTTTTAAAAATGGCCACTGCATGTGCTCAAATGGTCTCTGCAAGGCCCTAGAGGCCAGCAGTGGGAGGGGTAACCTTTGCAGATGCCCCCCCTCCCACAGCCTATAGGTAGCACCCCAAAGGGGCTACAGGTTAAAAAATAATAATTTAATATAATATAAGTCACTGTACACATATTCAGTTTGGCACTATGTACAGAGAATCAGGGCTTGTGAATACTGAGCTGAAGTTTATGAGCTAGGACGGTATTCATTTGCTCTTACTTTGCTTCTTATGATAAGTGAGTTAAATGTGGTGTCTTAATAATATGGCTATTAATGGTGAGTTTGTCTTTGAATCAGTGTGAAATCCTTAGTATTAAGGCCCACTGGGAGTTTCTTGCTCTCTTTCTCTCATTTTAACTGTCTTTCTGAAATACTATAATATATTCCAAGCAGTGACACAGTTTACTCTGCATAGCCTTTAATTATTTTCAGAATATCTGGGAAAAGCCAAATTCTCCATTTATTTTTTTAAAACTTATGTAACAGTGATGCTACAATGCATAGTAGAGAATTAGATAGGCCCTTCTGTTTAGTTTTCCAAGTACACCTCCACATAGTATTTGGGTATTTCATGAGCCCCAGCATACTGAAATTTGTAGTTTTCCAGCATTATTTTTGGTCTGGCTATGTCCACTGCTAAATAGTTTTTGAAATTTTAAAAGATTAACGAGCTTGACATATTTTTCAGCTGATATTATAGTAAAGTTATCTGAAAGATGGGTGTCAGATATTTGGACGGGGGTGCAATTTCAGTGCTTGCCCTAGGTGCTATTTTCCCTAGATACACCTCTGAGCTTAACAAACATATCAGGACCCCATGCAGAGTTGGGCCTGAATAATCCTGACACAAAAATAAATGGAGTCTCCAAAACATACTGTTTGAAAATGGAGGGATGGGGGGAATTAGGGGAAATAAATCATCTTCTCCACTCCTATCATGTTGGTCAATAGATTACATGTTTGTAGTATGAGCATTTTAGTCTCTCCTTGCTTCCTTAGCATGCTAGTTTTTCTTATCATAGAACATAGAAAGCTGCCATATACTGAGTCAGACCACAGGTCTATCTAGCTCAGTATTGTCTTCACAGACTGGCAGCGGCTTCACCAAGGTTGCAGGAATCTCTCTCAGCCCTATCTTGGAGAAGCCAGGGAAGGAACTTGGAATATCCTGCTCTTCCCAGAGCGGCTCTATGCCCTGAGGGGAATATCTTACAGTACTCACACTTCTAGTCTCCCATTCATATGCAACCAGGGCAGACCCTGCTTAGCTAAGGGAACAAGTCATGCTTGCTACCACAAGACCAGCTCTCCTCTTTTCAGGTGGCATCCTACAGGTAAAATTAGCTGGCCCATCATTAGGACTTCAGCTTGATTAGACTGAAACTCAAATGCCTGGTTGTGCAAATACCTTCCCAATATATTGGTAGAGTGGGAAGCAAGGGTCTGCCGGCAGCAACCATATGCTCATGTGCCTTTCCTTTCGGTCATATTTTTCTGACCACTTAAAAAAGTATTCTTCTCCATGAATATTGGGCATGCATTCTACCCCCCCCCAGAAGTATGAGATTAATATGAGAGAGAGAGAGAGAGAGAGAGAGAGAGAGAGAGAGAGAGAGAGAGAGAGAGATCTAGCTATTCTAAAAATATTGATTTCTGAATAGTAGAAAGGAATTAGAATAATTGAGTGTGTGTGCTCATATAGTTCTCATATGAGAGTTACTCTCCAGGTATTTCCTATGTGCTGGCCTTCACCCCAGTTCTTCATATCCCTAGATTAGACAGGGCAGGCAAATTGGGAGGGACCATCAGGTACAATTAAGAAAGTCTGGGGCCAAACTTGTCTACTGCAAATTTCAACTCCAATTTGAGTATTTATTCAAATTCTGGAAGGCTAGACAAGATTTTGCTTTCCTGAGTATTTGTGGAGGACATTCTGTTGTGTGCCCAGTGTATCCCTAAAACTTTGTGATCTCAATCTAATTTATTATTTGACAGAGCTCTTAGGATATGTTTTTTTTCCTAGTGCTAAACAGGTGATGATTGCAGTTAGTGCCTTTCCTTGCTTGCTTTTGTTCTGTCAGCAGTGGCAAGCAGCCAGTGAGGGTGGTGTTGGGGGGGGGGCGGCAATGAGAGGTACCTTTAAAAGTGGATACCGGGAGTACTGTTGGCACCTGCAAGCTGCTACATGCAGTGACACCCCACCTGGCATCCCACACAGAGCCTGCTGCAGCTCCGGCACTACCAGGCTTCTGCACATGTGCGGAGGCCATTTTCATGGTCAGAATGTTGCTGCTGGCCACACAAATGGCCTCCACACATGCACAGAGGCCAAATGAGTGCCACTACTCATGGCAGAGTGGGGTGGGGTGCCACTACTCATGGCAGCTTGCAGTTGCCAGCGGTAATTACTTTTTAAAGATACCTTTCACAGCCCGCACCCCCCCCCCCAGTAGGGATGTGCACAGAACCTTAGCGGGGAGGCTCAGAGGTGACGGTGGTGCAGCTTTAAGAGCAGGGAAGGGTGCACTTACCCCTCCCGCCTCTTTTTCCCCGCCGGCATCCATTTTTTGAAAAGCCCATTGGGGCAGCAGCGTACCTCCCTGCCGCCTTGTTGCCCCCATTTCCCAGATATGATCGGAAATCTCTAATGTGCCTGCGCACACTGGCAGTTCCATGCACATCCCTACCCGCCCCCGCAGCACCACCCTCACCAGCCGCCACTGCATGTCAGTTCTGTCAAGTACATTCAGTGATAGTGATTGACATCCTAACAAATGAAAGATCTACATGCCGAGAAGACACACCTGCACTGTAGATAACTTTCACAGCTGTGGAAGTGGCACCCAAAAATATGTCCCTGAGGGCTGTATGGCCTGTATGGTAAATTGAATTCTGAATGTAAGCTTAAATTTTTGCAATGGCAAGATTCAGTCTGGACTGCATCTGGCTTGACTCTTCATGTCAGTACGTCTGATCTGATATATTGTGAAGAGGGGCCATTCAGTGGCAGAGCACATGGTTTGCAAGTAGATGCTCCCAAGTTCAGCCACTTGCATCTCTAGTTAAAAGTGACTTGGGTTGCTGGGCTAGGAAAGGTCTCTGCCTGAGATATTGGAGAGCAATCGACTCTGACAACACTTGGTCAGATGGACCACTAGTCTGACCCAGTACAAAGTAGCTCAGTATGAGCATGGCAGCTAGATGTCAGTGTTATATACACTGCTTTGTTTCAGATTGTTAGCTTGAATGGCAATTGCCTTGAGAAAATTTACGTACTTAAGACCTTTGTAGAATTATCTATCATTTTCTTCAAATAAGGATTACATAATGAAGCACGAATAAATGCTTGAAATGCACTTGGATTGTGGACATTGTTGTGACCTGGTAAACGTTCTGTAAATCTATAAATATTAACTTGCTATCAGTGTTTAGTGCCATCATCTACTTTTGTAGTTGTGATCTTAATGATGCGGGAGCTGCTTCAGCACAATTGCTTCCTGTGCTATTCTAGTATTATGAGTTGCAAGTTCCCACACTGCATAGATAGCATTATGAATGGGTCCTAAACTACCAGCCACCACTATATTTGTGGTAGTTAATTATGCATTGTGTGAAAAAGTACTGGCTGACATCCAGTCTAACTAAACACTGCTGTGCTATAGACTAACACATTGCATGGGGGAGCAATTTTTGTCCATTTCCCCTTTTCCCAGACATCCTCCATGCAACCTGGAAGCAGGTCACTGAGGATCACTTCTGCGGACAGGGGAGATCAGATAAAATTGCACACACACCCATGAGCATGTGTGCATATCTAGCCATAGATAATAAGCTTTGTCCTCTTGAAAATAATCACCTAGAGTGAGCCACATTCCCATACTGATTTCTGTTCTGTATCATCAGCTCATTTTAGAATGATCTGTGAAAATTTTTATTTTATTAAAACATTTTTATACTGCCCAAAGCTTACGTCTCTGGGCGGTTTACAACAGAATAAAAACAAAGTAAAACATTTGTTAAGACAAAAATGGGGGCGGGGGGAACACACACGACAACAATTTAAAAATTTTAAAATAATATTTTAAAACAGCATTAAAACCATTAAAACAAGATTAATTAAAAGCCTGGGTGAAGAGATGTGTTTTTAAAGACTTTTAAAAAGCTGTCAGGGATGGGGAGGCTCTGATTGAATTGATTCCAATGCAGAAATCTGTCTATTTTCTTAAATGATATGCATGCTGTCTTCATGTTTCCTTGTCTCAGATCACTATATATCTTGAATATTCAGTTCTGAATTGTGCCTGTATGAGTTTGACAAACAGGATGAGGTCAACAGGGTTAAAATCTATCATTGGTGGTCGGAATCAGTAAGGATTGTATTGTACTGGTTGCCAAGATATGATGGGAATTGGAGGATGTTCATTGAGCTGCACAAAGTTCTGGAATCTTAAACAGACTGAAAGCAGAACTGGAACAGAAAAAGAAGCAGAACATTGTGTAGCCAAGCACAAGATATATCACAAGAAAGAGGACTAAACATGGTTGTACTGATGGGTTAAAAAGATTGTAAGGTTGTTCACACAAACTTTTGCTGGGCTGGGGAGGTGGGGGGAAGGCAGGATAGTACCTACCTTCCTCCCAGACAATTCAGGGACCATCCAAACCACATGGCTTGTGTGCCGACATGATTGGCACTGCCGCAAGCTGCACAGCATTCTGGAGGTCGAGAAAATGCATCAGTTTTCCCAGCCATGTGCATCATGGTGCATCAAATGCACTATGTGCTGAGTGTGGTGCTTTGAAGGATTTCCGTAGGCACCTGGCTCTGTGCCTGCTTTGAATGCTTGCAGCCCAAGTGTACACATGACCCTGGACCTGGGCAAAAGGGCATGCTCACACTCTCTTACCCAGGTAAAAGGCCAGGTAAAAATCACGGGCAACCCAGAGAGGCAGCGCCAGGATCAGCTTCGATCCAAGTGCTTCACAAGATCAGCCCTACCCAGATAGGGCTGCATGGTTAGGGTTGCTTGTGTGAACAGCCTCATTATGTCTGAAATAGAAATCTGAAAGAATTGGTAACAATCTCTTATTTTGAAAAGCCGTGTAAATTCTTGAAATTCTCTGAAACTAAAAAGTGAGATTTTATTTTTTTTAATTTAACCAGCTATGCAGTGCAATACTATGCATATAAAGTCAGAACAAACTCCCACTGAGTTCAGTGGTTCACACTTTCTATAAGATTGCTTTGGATTGCAAGCTTGGTATTTTTAAATATCATTGACCTAAATTAAATAACATAATTTGTTCAGAACAAAAATTGATCCTATCATACTGCATAAGTAGCATTATTATTAGTCATTTTCTTGACCACAATGCGATTAGTATTTGAAAAAAATTTCTTGTAGCAATTAGCAAATTCACATTTTTATCTGGATAAAAAAAAACCCCTCACCCTCTGAGTTATAGGGTTACAAAGTGAATTGTTTTGCAGCTGCAGAATCAAGTGCTTTAGCTGAGTTAATGCTTTTCATTTCTTTTGCATGTGTCAGCATTAATGGAGGCAAGCTTCTATAAAGCCTTGCATGTGAAGATGGTGCTGAGCAGACTAGATTCAGTTCTGTTGAATGCTTTCTGCATTTTTTCCCCTGAATAACACACAAAAGGAGACTTCAAATCAGGCTGAACTTCAAGTAAAAGTTAATGCTATTCTCTTTGGGGTTCAACCACCCACTTTGCTTAAGGTCACTAGTTGAGGCTAATGCTGTGCAGAGGGGCTGCAGCAAACTTGGCATCTCCTTGATTAGGCTCCCTGCTGATCTAATACACATACCAGCTCACTTGCCAAGTCAAATAACACATTTAGTGAATTGGAAATAAGATTTAAGTGAGCCAGCACAATGCGGCTTGCCCTCTCATCTTTTTACTGAATCCTTCTCTTTGTATGCTAGACTGTGAAAACTGCTCTTGTTAGAGGACTTAATCTTCATTTTTCCTCTAGATTATTTGGAAACAGGTCAATTGAATGTTGGAGCTGCTAACTCCTCCTACCAAAGAAAAGGAACTGCTTGTGGCATACTTAATGCATCATTTAAATGCAAGGCTCCTATTATTAAAGAGAAAATACTGTAGTATAAGGATCTCTTAAAATGCAAAAAAAAAAAAAGTCTGAGTGCTAAATGTAACCTTTTAAAAAGAATGTGTTTATTTCTTTACCATCTCTACCCTTTCCTCAAGAGTGTCTTGTATTAACTGTGTGTGAGTAGTAATTGATGGGGTTGATTACATCAGTATATATTCATCTGTGTGACTGTAGTGCTGCAGTTAATTCTTAATACAGTAGGATACAAGGGGATGACATTTCTATAGGGCATTTCAGTAGTGCCTTTCAGAATAGCAATCCAAAGCACTTCACATAATGTTTGACTTCGCACTCTTCTGGCTTTTAGTGACACAAAACTGGAACTGATCATAAAGCATTATCGCTTGTCTTTGGTATGTTTGCTTCCTGTTAGTTTTGGAAAAGAGGAGTCATGGTGTTTGCTATAATTTGCGATTTACCACAGATTTATCATAGGTTATCATGCCATCCAAGACATAATAATCTGTAACCATCCCATATCTCAGTGATAGGTTGTTCAGGGTTATGATGTGTATTGACTTTTTTATGATCTACTTATCTCTTTTGGTTATATAGATTCATGTGAGCCTCTTTTCATATGAAATCCTGAAATAAGAGCTTGCTTTTTAGGGCCCTTAATATTTACATAGTAGTAGAGGATGGTAATACAGTATGAAGCAGGGATGGAGGATAGGAAAAGCAGCAGTAGGCAGGATCCAGGGGCCTACACAATTAGTGCTGGGCGCCCTAGGATGCTCTAGAATTGTTTTTCTTGACTGGCACACCCTTGTGCCACAATCCAAATTGATCTTGAATCTTCCACCAGTTTCAAAAGGAGTTTATAATTCAACTTGGGATCTGCTCTGCAAAGCAATAATGTTTAAAAACAAAAAAAGCTCCTATGCCACATGGTGTCTCAAATACCTCTTCGAACCTAGGCCACTGTCACCAATTAAGATTTCAAATTATTTATTGAAAAATAAAAACAAATCACTCTTGAATACATTAAAAAAAAAGCAACCCAAAAAAGTTGTATGACAGAATGGCTTCCTTGTAATGATCACAATTCCTGATCTTCTAATGAGAAGAGCAATGTATGCATTTACAATTAGAATTCCACAGCTCCAGCAAAGAAAAATTTGTGGCTGAGAAGGACTGATCCGCAACAGATGCTGAAGGCATTTGGTATTCAAAACTGAGGACTGATTAATAATGTTGGTGCTACTCTAATACAACACTTTTGTAATAGATAGATAAAGTATCTCCACAGTCTTGATCTCCTTAAAGGTAAAGTCAGCCGTCAAGTCGATTTTGACTCCTGGTGTCCACAGAGCACTGTGGTTTTCCTGGGTAGAATACAGGAGGGGTTTGCCATTGCCTCCTCCTGCGCAGTATGAAATGATGCCTTTCAGCATCTTCCTATATCACTGCTGCCTGATATAGGTGTTTCCCATAGTCTGGGAAACATACCAGCGGGGATTTGAACTGGCAACCTTCTGCTTGTTAGTCAAGCATTTCCCCACTGCGCCACTTAAGGTGATCTCCTTAGATAAACATAAATATATCAGTGAAGGAACAAAGTGCATTTTCTGCATCTTCCTGCATATTACTGCTGCTGCTATTGTTTATATACTGCTCTTCAACCAAGTTCTCAAAGCGGTTTACATAGAAAAATAAATACTACACAAATAAGATGGTTCCCTGTCCCCAAAGGGCTTGAAATCTCAAACCCCAAAACAAAGGGCTCCCACACTGTCCCTTTTGACCCATTATAGCAGTCCATATGACTGGTAAAAGCCCTGTCCCAGTAGTCTCTACAATCACATAGGCTGATGCAAGGCTTGCAGAGAATATAAAGCCAGCCTAAGCTTTAGCTAGCCTGGTAGGAATTCTTCCTTGAGCTCAATAGTTAAGTGCAGCAATTGTACCACTCTGCTGCTTCTAAGGTGGAACATAAACTCTGGCAAAAGAAATGTAAGGAGTCAATAAAAGATGCAAAAAGAGAGTTTGAGGAGCACATAGCTAGAAGTGTCAAGGGGAATAACACAAACTTCTATAAATGTATTGGCAGCAGAAAACCTGCCAGAGAGGAGGTCAGACCCTTAGGTGATAGGGGTGTGAAAAGGATTATTAAAGAGGATTAGGAGATTGCAGAGAAGCTCTTTGCGTCTGTCTTCATGGCAGAGGACACTAATCATATACCCTCTCCAGAACTGAGCTTCTCAGGCTTGGAGGCTGAAGAACTGGGCCAATTTGAGGTGATGATCTCAACTGTCTTGAGAAACTTAAAATTAACAAATTGCCAGGGCCAGGTGACATCCACCCAGGAGTTCAGAAGGAACTCAAATGTGAAATTGCTGATCTCCTTACAAAAATATGTAACTTGTCTCTGCAGTCAGGCTCTGTACCAGAGGACTGGAAAGCAGCCAATGTAACTCTGATTTTCAAAAAAGGATCCAGGAGGGATCCGGGAAATTACAGGCCATAGGAACATAGGAAACTGCCATATACTGAGTCAGACCATAGGTCTATCTAGCTCAGTATTGTCTTCACAGACTGGCAGCGGCTTCTCCAAGGTTGCAGGCAGGAATCTCTCTCAGCCCTATCTTGGAGAAGCCAGGGAGGGAACTTGAAACCTTCTGCTCTTCCCAGAGCGGCTTCATCCCCTGAGGGGAATATCTTGCAGTGCTCAGACATCAAGTCTCCCATTCATATGCAACCAGGGCAGACCGTGCTTAGCTAAGGGGACAAGTCATGCTTGCTACCATAAGACCAGCTCTCCTCTCCTTAGCTGCTGGCTAAATTGATGGAAAGCAAACTTAAGGACAAAATTGTTAAACACATAGAAGAATGGGCTTTGCTGAAGGAGAACTAGCATGGCTTCAGCAAGGGCAGGTCTTGCCTCACTAACCTTTTGGATTTCTTTGAGAGTGTCAATAGGCATGTGGATAAAGGTGATCCAGTTGACATAGTATACTTGGAGGCAGGTCTCACGATCAGTGAGACCTGCCTTGAGAGGGTTAGCGGGGAGAGCGGGCTTAGCCCACTCTCCCCGCAGACAAGCTGGGAGGCAGCCCTGCCAGCTCCGTTATAGAGCCGGCAAGCTCTATATCGGGGGCTACATGGATCGGGGGCTACGTGGCCCCCAGAAGCTTTAGCGTGCCCTGCACAAGCAAGCAGGAGCTTTTTGGACTTCCAAAAAGCTTTTGACAAAGTTCCTCACCAAAGGCTCTTGAGTAAACTTAGCAGTCATGGAATAAAGGGACAGGATCATGTGTGAATTGGTAACTGGTTGAAGGACAGGAAACAGAGGGCAGGAATGAATCGACAGTTTTTACAATGGAGGGAAGTAGGAGTGGAATCTCCCAGAGATCTGTACTGGGACCAATGCTCTTTAACTTGTTCATAAATTATCTAGAAGTTGGGGTAACCAGAGAAGGGGCCAAATTTGCAGATGACACCAAACTATTTAGGGTAGTATAATCCAAAACAGATTGTGAGGAGCTCCAAAAGGATCTCTTCAAACTGGGTGAGTGGTTGACAAAATGGCAAATGGGGTTCAATGTAAGTAAGTGTAAAGTGGTGCATATTCGAGCAAAAACTCCCCACATATATGCTGATTGGATTTGAGCTGTCAGTGACTGACCAAGAGAGAGATCTTGGGGTCATGGTGGACAGCTCATTGAAAGTGTCGACTCAGTGCAGGGCAGCTGTGAAAAGGGCTAATTCCATGCTAGGAATCATTACGAAGGGGATTGAAAATAAAAATGCTAATTTTATAATGCCCTTATACAAATCTATGGTGCAGCCACAATTGGAGTATTGCATAGAGTTCTGGTCACTGTATTTTAAAAAGGATATTGTGGAACTGGAAAAGGTGCAGAGGAGGGCAACCAAGGTGATCAGGGTCCTGGAGCACCTTCCTTATAAGGCACGGCTATAGCATCATGGGCTCTTTAGTTTGGGAAAGAGGTGACTATGGGGAGACATGAATGAGGTATATAAAATTATGCATGGAGTAGAGAGACTGGAGAGGGCGAATTTTTTTCTCCCTTTCCCAGAACACTAGAACCAGGCGCCATCCCATGAAACTGAAGGCCAGGAAATTTAGGACAGACAAAAGGAAGTACTTTTTCACACAGTGCATCAATTATCTATGGAATTCTCCACCACAGGATGTGATGATGTCCACTAGCTTGGATGGCTTTAAATGGGCTTAGACATATTCACAGAGGACAGGTCTATCAATGGCTACTAGTCTGGTGGCTATAGGCCACCTCCAGCCTCAGAGGCAAGATGCCTCTGAATATCAGTTGCAGGGGAGCAACAGCAGGAGAGAGGGCATGCTCTCACCTCTTGCCTGTGGGCTTCCCAGAGGCCTCTGGTGGGCCACTGAGTGAGACAGGATGATGGATTAGATAGACCCTGGGTTTGTTCCAGCAGGGCTGTTCTTATGTTCTTGCTTGCTGGTGCTTCAGGGCGCCCTGTCTTCAGCCACCACCTGTTATATCTGGCTTGCAAGCATGCCACAATGTCCCTGTTGAACCCAGATTGGCCCTTTTTTCTGCAGCTCCTCCACTACGGTCCCTATTTAACCCCTGTACAGCATCCCTCCAGTGTCTGCTGCTGGTATCTGCCTTGTGTGTCCCCCACCCCACCCTCCAGTGGTGACCTCTTTGGGGCAGGGAACCCTTTTCTTGTTTTTATTCCTCTTGCTATGTAAACTGCTTTGAGAACTTTTAAAAGTGAAAAGTGATATATAAATATTAATAATAAATAATAACTTGTAACAACTGTCATTGACCAACATCCTGACTAATGCACTGTGCATGCAGCAAAGGAAGTGCAAATGCAGCTGCTGGGTTCCAAACCAAAGCAGCGCAAGACCTCATATGTATGCATGTGATTTTCACTGATCTCCCATTCCCTCTGAAATGCTCTCTGCTACCCCAAAACATGTCTCTGCAGGTTGCACAGCTGTCAGGGACATATTTTCAGGAGGCACAGTCAGCTGCAGCAGGAAAAGAGGGCAAGCAAAAATGGTCCCCCTGCGAGCACCTGTGCAGTCTTTAACGTAGTCTGGAACGTAGTCTGGAACGTAGCAGCTGCATGCATTTCCTTTGCAGCACAAAAGCTGGTCGTTGACCATAATAAATTGAAATGAATTAAATTTTGCTGCACACTTCAGCCCCTGTACTAGAAAGCAATCTCCCTTCAACTCACAAAGTCCTAACTTTCTTTTCTTTTCTTTCCTGTTTTCTTTTTGCAAAAATGCCTGGGTACATTGTGCAAGGCTGCAATCCTAAGCATGTGTGAAAGTAAAACCCATTGAAACAGGGCTTTCTTCTTCAAAATAAACATGCTTATGATTGGACTGAAAGGGAAATAATCAGTGACAGAACTATGCCCGTGTCTCTCACCCGTATCACAGTTGGGGAACCCAAGGAGAACTGTTTTATAGCTGCTTCCCTGGTTCACAAACAGAAAGTATTCTTATATAGATTTAATTTAATATGGTTTTTTGTCCAGAAACAACCCTTGTACCTGGGTAAAAGGGCTCACACCTTTTTACCCAGATAAAATGGCAGGTAAAAAATCCCCGGCTACTTTTGGGATCAGCCTCAATCCCTGAGCTTCACATGAGCAGCCCTACCCAGGCTGGATAGGGCTGCTCGTGTGAACAGCCTCTTTCACTTTATCTGAGCTATATATTTGGAAAAAATATTCTTTGAATAAATTAGATTGAGAATGGTTTCTGCTTCATATACTCCATACTCAAGACTTGCAGTAAAAAAAATCTGGCTATTAAATACCAGTCATTATAGGAAACCCACCCCATTTCTAATTGCAGCAGCCTGCCTCTTTGGGATCCCTGGTCCAGATTCCCCCAGCCTCCCAAATATCCCATGTATCCAGTCAATGAACAAATAATTCCTCCTGTTCCTGGACTATGTGAAATAGATTCTGCTTCAGCCCCATTTTACCATGAGTTGCCAATTTACTGCTACATCTCACTTGCTTGAATCCTTTCCCCCATATTCTCCTTAACATCCATCCTGCTTCCCAGTAAACAAAGGTCCTATGTTGTATTATTTGTTTTTATTTATTTTAAAACATTATATTCCCACTTTTCTTATACAATTCAAGGCAGCTTACAAAACCAAATTAAAATTGCAGCATCCAACATTTTAAAAGAAATATATTAAACCAAATCTAAACAGTACCACAAAAATAACTAGGAGAAGAGAGGAAAGGGAGCTGAAACAAAAAAACTGGTCTGAGTATGACAGCAGAAAACTGGTAAAAATGGAGTCAGCCATATCTCACAGAGGAAGGCAGTTCCAGAGGGTAGAGGCCACTACTGAGAAAGCCCTCTTCATGTAGATGTCAGCTGTGCCTCGAAAAGAGAAGGGACACACAAGAGGGTGTCTCTGAAGGTTTATGTGGAAGGAGGCAGTCTTTCAAATATCCTGGCCGCAAATTCTTTAGGGCTTTGAAGTTCAGAACCAGCATTGTGAATCATGCCCAGAAACACATTGGTTACCGCTGAAGTAAAATACAGCTGAAGTTAAACAGGTGTTATGTGCTCTCAGGATCTCATATTAGCCAGGACCCTTGCTGCCATATTTTGGATCAACTGAAGTTTTCCAAGGGTCTTCAAGGACAGTCCCACATAGAGTGCTTTGCAATAATCAAGTTGAGATAGATAACCATGACCCAGTCTGACTGAGTATGGACACAGCTGGCTCACCAACAAAGCTGGGCAAAGGCTGGTTATACTGTGGGGCTGGTTATATTGGGGAAGACTTTGAATCCTGTTGTTAAAATAAGGGAATTCCTTGTGGATGAGAGAGCAAAAGGTGTGAGAGAGAATCTAACAGGAGCACATGGTGGGAAGGACAGCCTTGGTCTCTTCTCCACAGCTCCAGAGGGACTGTGCAAGTGTGGCATAGCAGATTCACAATCAGGCTTTGAACAAGAATTGAGTGAGTGAGTGAGTGAGTGATTAAGTGCTGTCAAGTCGGTGTTTACTCTTAGTGACCACATAGATAGAATAGCACAGTTCAAATCTCTCCTCAGCTATGAATCTCATTGGGGGACCCAGTCCAACTTGCTACAAGGGGCTATTCTGAATATTAAATGGGGGGATATTCTACCCTGAGCTCTGTGGGGGAAAGGGCATCTTTAAAAAGTTAATAACGAAGGCTTGTGTGGAATCACTGGGAGTTCCTTACTAGTAAAAATGTGTACGGCCCAGCTTCATGTAGTTGTGGTGGGAGAAGCATGTTCTTATCTCTTCTGGCAGAGATGAAGGTGGGAGGTGTGGCTTCAACACATACTCACACAGTCTGCACTCTTTGCTCATTCCATTCCATCATTGGCTGGAATGAATCTAAAGGGAGGGCAGAAAGAAGGCCACCTGTTGGGGTGTGTGTCATAACCATCCTGGAAGACTGCTCAAGTCAGTTTTAACTTCTGCTGCTTCTGTCTGGAGCAAGTGCCACTCCTTCCTATCATAACTGCCAGATAAGTGTTAGCAAGTGTGGAAAAATCTCACTGCTGAACGGTGTAGGCTTAGAGTACAGAAGTTGTTTTATTTATTTGTTTGTTTTTGTTTGTTTATTTATTTAACATATTTGTATACTGCCCAAAACACAAGTCTCTGGGTGGTTTACAACAAAAAAATAAAAAGGTTAAAACATTACAACAATTTCAAATTTAAAACAATATTAAAACTATTAAAAATCATCAAACTATTAAAACAGTATCTAATTAAAAGCCTGGGTGAACAGATGTGCCTTGGCTGCCTTTTTAAAAGTTGTAAGAGATGGGGAGGCTCTTATTTCAGCAGGGAGAGTGTTCCAAAGCCTCGGGGCAGCAACAGAGAAGGCCTGTCCCTGAGTAGCCACCAGATGAGCCGGTGGCAACTACAGACGAACCTCTCCTGATGATCTCAATGGGCGGTGTGGTTCATAGCAAAGAAGACATTCTCTTAAATACCCAGGGCCCAAGCTATTTAGGGCTTTATAGGTTATAACCAAGACCTTGTATTTAGCCCTGAAACTTACTGGCAACCAGTGTAGACCTTATTTTATTTTATTTTATTTTATTTATTTAACATATTTTTATATCGCCCAGAACTCACATCTCTTACAACAAGATAAAAACAAAAGTAAAACATTAATTAAAAACAAAAACAAGGAATTTAAAAACAAGGAATTTAAAACACACACACACACAAAAATTAAATTAAAAAAATAAATTCTAAAAACAACATTAAAACAATTAAAACAATATCAGTTAAAAGCCTGGGTGAACAGATGCATCTTTAAAGACTTTTTAAAAGTTGTCAGAGATGGGGAGGCATCTCTCTTTTAAGATAGGAGTGATATGGTCTCTCCGAGATGACCCAGAGACCAACTTGGCTGCCGCATTCTGGACCAACTGTAGTTTCTGGACTACATACAAAGGCAGCTCCATATAAAGCACATTGCAGTAGTCAAGTCTGCAGGTGACCAGATAATATAGCCATATATGCAAGTTGAACTGTATAAATAAATGCACATCGATGTAATAAGAAAACTTCTATTAAAAGACAGGGACTTTTCAGTTGTGGCCCCTCAGCTTTGGAACGCCCTCCCTGAAGAGCTTCACCATGCTCCCTCCCTCAGTGTTTATAAAAAACAATTGGAATTTTTTTAAAAGAGGCTTTTTAGTGTTTCATCTCTGTAAATATCTGGTAGGTTCTTTAGTTTTTATAGTTCTCAATGTTAAGCTTTTAAAATAACTTTATCTAAAACTTTTTTTAAAAAGTAATTTTAAATGTGGCTTTAGGCTGATCTTTTAACTTAAATTTGGTTAACTTTATTAGTCTTGTTTTACATCTTGTATCTTTTTATGAATGTTGTGAGCCATCCTGAGCAGTAGTGTACTGGGGGGAGGGGTAGAAATATTTTAAATAAATAAATAAACAAACAAACAAAATTAAAAGAATGGTAAAAATGAAGAGCAAAGCAAATACGTTATCCTAGTCTAGTTTTAACAAATATTACCTAGGCATGCAACCTCATAAAAATGCAGATGTTAATTATACCATCCTACTTTTTCCCTTCACAGAATCCAGGATTCAGAGTTCAGCACTTTCAGTTTTGAAATCATGTTCTAAAACATAAGAAGGGTGCTGAAGAAGGCAAGGGACTATGGGAAGAGAGAACTGTCAGTGTTGGTAGGAAATTAAAATGCCACCCCCACAAAAAAAAGGCCATATCCCTGTCTCTACGAGGATGTTCCTGTGTATAGCCAGACAGGTTATTACTTAAACCAGAGGTGCCAAATAATGATGTGCTCCTTGTTTTTCTGTGCCTCAGATCTGAGACATTCAGGACAATTTGCATAAGTGCTGGAAACAAGTAGCATGTGATCGTGTAATTAAGGACTGTCAGCACAGTTCTCAAAGCATTTGTGCCAGCAGGAGCCCCATTGAAGCCAATGGGGCTCCCACTAGGGCAATTCTTTGAGGAAAAGCCTGTGTTATCAACATGAATGCACACAAGGGGTCTTGAAGGAAGGCTGGTTGGCTTAGGTTGGGCAATATTTATTCTACCATTTTCTAACTGCGGAGTAACACTGTAAGCGTAATATTGATTTTGTGTGCATTTAATTTTTGTGTCCATATATAGCTATGAAAATTTGTGTCTACACGTTCTTCTCTCCCTCCAAAATAAAGTTCCAGAGTTCAAATCTGATCCCAGTGGCTGGCTAATTTCTGAATATATCGGTTTAAAAAAAGTCTTCTGGACATTTGATTTGGAATTCTATGCGTAGACATTTTTCTTAAGAGGCTATAATTTAGCAAGGTTCTATTTATATGTGTTAGTGACAGTGTGCACACACATGAGTTTTCCTGATAGTTCTGTTTTCTGTGTCAAATACTGCAAGGAAAACCAACAAGAAAGCAATCCTACAAAACCCTGGATTTTGTATGCACATACTTCTGCACTAAGACATAAAAGTCTATGAACACAATATTTCCCCCCTAGTATTTTCCACAACAGCATTACATGTTAATAATACTGTAGTCAGCTTATTTCTACACTGCTGCATGTTTTTCTTACTTAATTGCAGCTTTTTGAAGCCTAGTAATATTAACATCTAACCCTTAATGAAGGAAGCAATGACATTGTAAAGGTACAGCAAGTTAAAACGAAATTATTAACTTGGATAGGAGGCACAGGCATCTCTGTCAGCAACCTGTCTTTTTTTTTAACAATGCTGGATGAGAATGGTATCGTTTCTTTCACACAAATAGATGTCACCTCATCTCAAGGTAAAGTTTTGGTTCTGTGAGGCTTTAAAAAAAGCCAAACCCTTGTTAGTAAAGGAAAATAAAGGTGACATACTAATGTTGCTTTGGTTAAAAAAAGTAACCTGTCTCCTTCAGTGGTTTTCCTCTTCTTGTTTTCTTGTTAGGGTTTGCAACAGCTCTTGGAAATTCTCGGGATTTCTTACATCAAAAACAGATGTGAGTTATATTATTAATGTTCTTAAAGTACCTATAATACCTTTATGTTCAATAAGCCCTCATCAAAATGTAATGTGCAGTTGGCGTGAGCAGCTGATGTCTAGAAATAAAAATGATATTACATGTGCGTGTAATGAAGAAGCTGGAATTTGGGGGATCATGACACTGAAATGCTTCATTGTCTAGGACTGGATAATTTTATTCCATATGCCAAAATCCATCCTGTGTTTTCTTTTCAACAGTATTTTTCCTCCTATCATTTTCTCACTTTTACTGATGTACAATGTTTAAAAACATTGTTTTTTTCTGTGTAATGTTAAAAAAGAAGAAGAGGAAGCTTCCGCTGTATTTCAGTAGTGGGTGTAGCAATTCCTGCTGTGTGTCTGTAACATGTTGTGTGTCTGTGTACACAATGTATCATTAGTGTAAAGCCCTTTGGATTATTCAAGATGAAAGGCTGTACTACTGAATGCTCTAAATGTAGGATATCATTTATTATTTATTCAGAACACGCTATGTAATTTCCCTGGCTCAGCTTAATGAATGCCAGCCTTAAGTGATAGTAACAAAATACTCTTAGAGAATACATATAAAACAAGGTTGTTTCAATTGTTGCTTAGATTTAGAAAGGTGCCAAATTTTCACTTGAAAAATATAGACATATAGGGAGTAAGTACCACTGACAGTATAGACCAATATCGTTTCCCTTCAATGAAGTCTAAATTTCAGAATGTTTTGAAAGGTTGATTGTATTCTAGAAATATTGTTTCTTAACCTTGTTTCTTAATCCTAATCTGTGTTTGTAATCAGCATATTTATGGAGTGTGCTGCTTGAGTGAGCTGAATGTTATTGTGAGTTGTCCTTTTTAAAATTATGATAGCTAATTTCTACTGTCTGCAGAAAAATATTTGTTAGGTCAAGAGATTTCAATTTCTGAGACTTTGTGCCCAGGAGTTATTTACTTTAAAGTCACACCAATTACTTTAGTGACGTTATTCACAAATAAGTAATTTCAGTATGGGGACATTTTCAGTCCAATCTAATACATGTTTACCCAGTCCAGTTGGTTTTAATGGACATACTCACAGGTAAATGTGCATAGCACAGCATTAAAGCCCCACTTGTTACTCCTCAAAATTCTGTGTCAATTTGTTGGTGAATATTTTCAGGGAATTCTTAGATATGTGAATATTTGCTTTATGATAGCAGTGTGGCATCCATTGATATTTGATATTGATGTAGCTGCACTTCCCCAACTAACAAGAAAGTTATGGGATCTGGGTTTGGAAATGAAATGTATGAGTGAGAATGATGATGGTAGTGAACTGAACATAGGCAGGGCTGTCCTTAGAGAGCCCTGGCGGGGTGTGTGGCCTCGGGCAAATTAGCCAGTGTGGAGTCCCATTCTAATTAATGCTAAAGGGGGGTTAAAAGCGTGGGGCCCAGGGCAGTCACCTTCCTTGCTACGCCCTAAGGACAGTCCTGAATATAGGCCCAGTTAATCCAGGCCAGTAACTTCTACTTCTCCTAACAAAAAAGATTAAAGCACCAGAGTAGATCAATTAGAACAGTGCTGAATGTTTGCCCTCAGACATTTTTTAAACAAGTTGCCGATGTTCCACTGTGGGATAGAACATCTTGTTCTGGATGAGGTTACATTCGCCCAGAAAGAACAGGTTCATAGCTTAGGAGTGCTCTTGTCTCTGGGTCACAACCTAGTGCCTCAGGTTGAGGCTGTGGCTGGGAGCGCTTTTTACCAGCTGTGATTGTTTCGACAACTCCACCCGTTCCTTGAGGATAATGACTTGAAAACAGTGGTACACCAGCTGGTAACCTCCGGGTTGGACTACCGCAATGTACTATATGTAGGGCTGCCTTTGTTTGTACTTCAAAAATTTCCATTAGTCCAAAATGTGGCAACCAGATTTGTCCCTGGGGTTTCCTGGAGAGACCATATTGTACGAAATGAGGTGAGGCAGGTGGCTACTAGGGAGAATGTCTTTTCTATGGTTGTACCCCATTTAGGGAATAGCCTCCCCAGTGAGGTTCATCTGGCTTCTTTACTTCTTTTAGATGCCAGGTAAAGACCTTTTTGCTCACTCAGGGTTTTTAAAATTTTGATTGAACCGCCTGTTTTCAGGCCATTCCTGCCCTCTCCCCATTGACGGTGGCCATTTTGGAGGCTGCCACACATGCGCTGGCCATTTGCATGCCGGGTCATGACACAAGCACGGCGTTCTCCAAAATGGCTGCGACTACCAAGGAAAGAGCCAGAACACCACCACCCCCAATAAGCTGAAACAGCCCTTAGAGGACCGGGGGGAGGCCAGTGGGTGGAGGGGGAGGCTGCTGAGACTCCTCTGCAGCCATTCCAGCACACACACACCCTGAGTCTGCCAGACCTGCCAGTGTGTGATTATATATTTTTTAAAGATTGTAACGTTAGATCCCCCAAACAAGCCGAGCTGCGGGGGGGGGGGGGACAGGTTCGGTGGCACAAAACCAAACATGCCTGGTTCTATTAGAGTCAAGTTCAGACTCAGTCTGAACCAGGCAAACAGGTTTTGTGCACACCCCTACTGCTCAACACACGTATCAACATTATATAGGGGGAAAGGAGGTGAATAAGCAAGGTAAACAATAGCATGAACATGGTTCTTCTATTGAAACACCCTTTTAAAGTCCAATGCAGGCCTAGTTACAGTCACCACCACTAACCCAGATGTTATATTAGTTTTTTGACATAGTTCTCAGGGCCTTTGCTGGGCCCACAGTGAGAACAGTTTGCAACGCCCACTTATGAAACAGTATTATTGTTTTTCTTTTTTATATCTGTCACACTTAATTGTCTAAAACTGCAAGCCTAAACACTAGGGAGTAAGGCCCACTGACTGAACACTGTGGAACTTAATTCTGGGTAAACATGCAAAGGAATGTGGTCTTATATACCTTTTATATTTGGAATGTGTTTATCCCACCTTTCAATTGCCATATATTTGTTTTGCTCCAAGACTTTGGGATGGAATGGGCTACATCTTTAAATATTGTATGCATTTCAAAGTAGAAATAAGTGGAAGGAAAATAAAACACTTTAATGATATGAGGAAGTTAAAAAAGTGTGCTTCCACTAATAAAGATGATAATAATGACAAGAGTGGAACACAATTTTGGAAATTTCCCTGTGTGTTTCATGCCTGCAGTTCTCTCATATCCAGTTTTATGGAGGAGGGAGGGTAAAAAAGATAATGAGCCAGGTCTCACGATCAGTGTGACCCAGCTCGAAAGAGTGAGTGGGGAGAGCGGGCTAAGCGGGCTCTCCCCACTCACAATCAGAGCGGGAGCCTTGGGTGGACGGATCGGCCGCCCACATGATTGCTGGCTCTGTGACAGAGCTAGCAGGGGCTGGGGAGCTTGGGGGCCATGCGGCCCCTGGAAGCTCCAGTATGCCCTGCACGAGCGCGCAGGGCATACTGGGAAGACCCCCAGAGCCAGGAGGTGGCTTTTCACCTCCCCTCTGGGGGTCTACTCATGAGTAACCATGGCACGGAGCCGCGCCATGGCTACTCACGATCTTTAAAACCAGGTTTGTGGAGTGCTCGCTCCGCAAACCTGGTTTTAGGGCAGGGGTACTTAGGCGAGTTACCCGCCTAGGAACCACCGGGCTCACAGCTGAGCCCGGTGGTTCACACATTGGGGCAAAATCAGGCTAGCCTCCACTAGCCCAATTTCGCCCCATCATGTGAATAGCCTCACTTACTCTATCTGGAGCCCCATTTTGGAGGGTTTTCTAAACCTTCATTTCTGAACACAATCAAGTCTTATCGGACCAGGCCTCATGATCCGTGAGACCCAGTTTTGGGAAGTGAGTGGAAAGAGCGGGCTAAGCCCGCTCTCCCCGCTCATGAGTGGGCAGGGAGCCCTGGGCGGCCGGATCAGCTGCCCACACGATGGCCGGCTCCATGATGGAGCCGGCGGGGGGTGGGGGGGAGCGGTGCCCGCGTGGAGGCTAGCCCGAGTGAAGGCCATGGAGATGCCCATGCACCACTTCTCATGAGAAGAACCATCCTGGGGTACACAGGGATCAAGCAGACTTGCTAATAATATGTGATGGTACCCCTCTATCTTTTATGAGAATGTAAGACCATGGAGAAATGCATACGGGCTGGATGGCAGATACCACCCAGGCTGGTTGCTCCACACAAGCCAGCCACAGGGATGGGTTCCCTAGCAACACTTCTCCCTGTCTTGGTGACTGCTGCAGCAGCCCAAGCAGGCCCTTCTGGCCACCCATTGGAACATATCCATTTCTATTTTTGCCTGGCACGGTGAGATCTCTCATAATTGGGTCTCCTCTCTCCCATGATTCCCCGTGGTGGTCGATCTGCGTATGCTGCAACATGGCTCTGAACCACATTGCAGCAAACCAAATGGAGATCCAACCCCATTCCCACATATGGAGTGGCAAATTCTCCTTTGGGTGCATGAAAGGGTTGTTTGGCTAGGAGGGGGTCACTGTGTAAAAGTTCTATTATTAACCAGACAGAACAGGGGCCCCACACAAGCAAGGCCCCCCTTTATTTGGATAGCCTAGCTCATGAAAGCACAGTTCAATGGAGGACCAAAGGTCTTGCAGCCTCTTGTCCTCCCCAGTGGACTGGCCCCGCTAATCCCCGGGAGGCAAGCTGGCATAGGGGTGGGAGTCCCTGAACTCCTTTGACAGGGTCTGCCATCCCAAGAGCATTCTTGGTCACTGTGGACCAGACTCCAGGATCTTTTGCCCTCTCTCATATACATATTCCTGCCTAGGAAGTACTCATGATCCTATCCCAGAATAACAGAAAAATAGTGCACCTCAGCATCCCCCCTTTGCCAGCAGGCTTGCTTATGTGAGACTGTTTTGGTGTGGGGAAATTGCTGTCAGGAGAAGGGCTTAAATGCCATTTAAAAGATTTAAATGCCTTAAATGCCTTTTCCCTGCCAAGGGGAGGCGGTCTATTCTTTCCAAATAGGCATGATGGCACTTAGCATGCCCTCTTGAAGATTGTGGCCAATGGCTGCCACCCTGAAGATGTCCTGATTCCTTGCCCAAAGTCTAGAGATGCAAGCACTATTGAGCTTGCTGGGATGCAGTCTCAGCAGACAAGGAAGAGTCTTGTCTGGAATTGGAAGTTGCCAGGCTGTGGTCGGACAAACATCTGTGATGCAATTCACTGTTACGGGGGAAAAAAAACACGTGGGTTTTCCAAACTCCAGTTTCATGTTACATGCAAATGTGGCCTCTGTGTCAATTTGTGGTCTCATTCCAATCAAGTCCTAGCAGCAGAATGCTGCACAGACAATCTGTTCTTCTCACCTGCCAAAATGCAGCAACAGCATACATGCACACATGTGCGGTGCTGTCTGTTTCCTCTCTTTTAGAGAGAAAAGGCTGGGTTTACCCTCGAACACAGCCCCCCTTAAGCATGGGGCCCGGGGCGGGGGGGACAGCTCTCCATGACCTTCCCTAAAGATGACCCTGCTAGTTCTTAATGAAGTGGTAAACCTCTGTCTGAACTGTCCTATTTCAGATTGTCGTTGTGGGCTCACATGACTGAAAGTGTGTGTGTGTGTGTGTGTGTGTGTGTGTGTGTGTGTGTGTACATACATACACACATATACATATACATTAAAATATATATATACATATACATTAAAATACATACTCCATTTAAAACACCCTTCACATTGAAAGCTAGCATGTCAGAGAGATTGCTAGACTAGGACTGTTCTCTAGAACTCTATGGGGCGATTCTCACGATCAACAAAAATTGGGCTAGCAGAGGCTAGCCTGATTTTTGTTGACCGTAAGAACAACTGGGCTCGCAACCGAGCCCGGTGGATCTTGAGCGGGTAAACCGTTCGAGAAACCCTGGTAAAAATCAGGTTTGCGGAGCGAGCACTCCAGCAAACCTGCTTTTTACGATTGTGAGTAGACCCCCAGCCGGGAGGCGAAAAGCTGCCTTCTGGCTCCGGGTTTCTCCCCAGTATGCCCTGCGCACTCGCGCAGGGCATACTGGGGCTTGCGGGGGCCACGCGGCCCCCACCCCCGCTGGCTCCATCACGGAGCCAGCCATCGCGTGGGCAGCCAATCCAGCCGCCCAGGGCTCCCTGCCCGCTCGTGAGTGGGGAGAGCAGGCTTAGCCCGCTCTTCCCGCTCACCCGAGGAAACCGGGTCTCACTGATCGTCCTATATGTAGACTAGAACTCTGTCTCTGTCTCTGTCTATACACACACACACTTACATACATACATAGTTTCTCTCTGTGTGCATGTCACTACCATTCCTTTTGTGATGCACATACTATAAAAATATGAACTCTCTTCAATTTACAGCACTGCAAAAGTGTCCCTGCATTTTCCTCTTATCTGACTTGATGAACTAATTAAAAACAGTCAAGGTTATAGCTAGGTGTTCCAATAAAAATGGTTCTAATTGCCCCGAGACTGAGGATAATTCAATTACAAATCTTTTCAATTTGATTTATTCCTTTCTTCCTAAGGAAGGATTATGTTGATGGGTTTCAGGTAATAGAACTTGGTGGCTTAGGAGGAGCATTAAAACATCCTTCCAGATTTCACTAATGTGATTAAGTTTTATGAAGTTTGTTTTTCTTCTTAAAATCTTACAGAGGTCAAGTACTCATGTGATTCCTTTGGAGCAGTGGTTGAGAAGTTGGTTAAATTGAGGAGGTGGTAGTAATCTCTTGAAATGTGCTCATTAGAGCTCTAAAAAGAATTGAAAAATCTTTTCCCACATCACGCAACCTAAGTTAATAAATGAAATAAACCTTACATAATACTTTTCAAGTCTTAATTACTGATTCTTGGTGTGGAACTGCTTCTTGGATAACACCCTCTAACCGGATCACACTTCTGTGCTCATTACAGGAGAGAGCGTCAGGCTTGACAAATATTTTGAAGTTGAGTTTAAACCTTTGCCCTGTCAGTAATCTAAACTGAAATGAACCATCGAGGTGATTGCTCCACCATTCCTCCACATTAAAAAAGGAGAAAGAGAAGACTTTTATGTCTTTCTTCCCTTAATTTAATGAGCAGGGGAATATAATTCTCTAAAACCATTTAATTTTTGGAAAATGATTTAGGGACCCATTTTAAAAGGAATTCCTGATAATTGTTGAGATGGCACTGTGTTATTGCAAATGTGAAATAGTTTTCCATTTTTCTTTGAAATCGGGCACTTAGCATAAATGTTAGCAAACTTTCCTTAACAATGTAAGAAACTAAAATGCAACAAAGGATCAAAGAAAAAAAATTAAAACTACATCAGTAGGTAATGTTCCAATTGTGTGTTCTGATCCTAAGCAACAATTTTCTTTGGAAAAGTGCTGATGCCCATGCATGTTTTAACAATTTTAATTTTATAAGTGGTTCCTTATTACCAGTTATTGATCAGTCATTTTATTCGTTTGTAGACTGAACAGCCATATTGTGGATGTCCACAGGAGTTGTGACTGCTGCTATGAATGGACCATCTATTAATTTTATTCAAAATTTATGGTGGGCCCTAGATACTGGCCTACTCAGACATAGGTCTAACCCAGGCCTGCTCAACTTAGGCCCCCCAGCTGTTTTTGAACTACAAATCCCATAACCCCCAGCCACAGTGGCCAATAGCCGGGGATTATGGGAATTGTATGCCAACATCTGCAGGAGGGCCAAAGCTGAGCAGCCCTGGTCTAACCCATCCATTAAGGATATTGCAAGAAGATCAGCTCCATGTGCTGATGCCAGCTAGAGTTCAGCACAGGACCTTTTTGGTGAATTCTCTCTCTCAGGAGGTCCATGCTGCCTCATCCCTACCAGCCTTCAAACAGGCCCTAAAGACTTGTTTGTACCACTGATGTGAGATGAGATAAGTTGCCTTTGTTGTTACTGTTGTTTTATGCTGTTGCCTCAATGTTTATGTTGCCTCAGTGTTGTTTATATTGTTGATTATTTGGGGTCTTTTTTGGTTAAAAGCAAAATCTGAGTTTAAATTATAAATAAATACAATAAAAATATTTTACTGTACATACAACCTGAAAAAAATCCCCAAATTGTCAGCTGTTAGTCCTAGCTCCAGTCAGTCTGTGTTCCATCTCTCAAGTACAGCTTTCCATTCAGCATTAAACTTTAACCAATATCATCTTAAAAGCAAAGCATAATATTACATAGTGCAAAGCAACACTAAAATAAATAAAAAAATGCTGACCACTGCCAGTTTTTATAACAGATCATGGATGTCATAAAACAGTCTCCTAAAGTGCTGCTGACTGTGGACTATTTGGTATTTAAATAAATGTTATGGTGTTATATCATATATAAACAGCATAGATAGGAAATTCAGTGAGACGTTCCATTGCTGCCGTTGAATAAATGGTGATTCTCTCTCTCTCTCTCTCTCTCTCTCTCTCTCTCTCTCTCTCTCTCTCTCTCTCTCTCTGCAAAAGAGAGATATCATAGTTTCATATGACAAATTAAAGTTTGCTGCAAGGGTATCATATCCCCCATCTAATAGTGTTTTTTAAATTTTGGTATTTTGCAGACAGCCTACATTTTTGAGGTAAATTGGCTGGCAAATATCTGGTAAGAAACTACAGTTCTTTCTTTAAATCTGGACTTAGTTTTGGTTGCTTATGTCTTCCTAACATTGGCACTTACCTATTGCAAGCAGTTGATGATTGGTTGCTTGTGATTATAATGTTTAACAAGGCATAGTGCAGATGACAATTGTTTGCAGCTCTGGAGACTTCCCATGACTTTCCAAATGCCTCTGTTGAGAACAGGCCATGAGAAAAACATATTAGGAAAGTGGACATGTTCATAAAACATTTGTTCCTTGTAGCACTGCCACTTAATTTTCCCTAAAAGTAAATTCCAAGGTGCCCGAATATTCAAAATATATGAGGAATTCAAAGGGAAGCCAAAAATGCTTCAGTAAGATTAGCTATTCCGATTCCACATATCCCTAATTTACTGATGTTGCAAACTTCAGCTGAAGTGCTTCGACTGAAACACTTCAACTAATTCAGCAGCATTGTCCATAGAATTAAACCCAGCAACATTTGAAGATGTATTTGCAGGGATCAGGTCGTTGGTTCGTCTAGGTCTGTATCCTCCACACTGATGGCAGCAGCTCTGCAGGGTCTGAGAGAAGGGTCTCTCCCTGCTCTATTTGGAGACGGCAGGGATTGAACCAGGGACATTATGTATCTGAAGCATGTGCTTTACAACTAAGTTTTGGCCCCTCCCTTTAAACTAACACCATTATCTGAAAGATCTTCCTATTCCAAGATGTTACTAACATCTGGCCTTTCATTTATGTTTTCGTTTTGGTGCTAATTGATGCCCCCTTCCCCACCCGCCGCAGTATAATTTAACATGGGTACCAAAGTACACACAAAATGCCTCGCGTTGGCTCTGGTAGCATTACCTAACTACAGTCTCTGTAACATACTTTGGATCTACAGTTCTAGATTTCCAAATGGATTATAGATCCTGGCCATGATCCAGAAAGCACCGTTAGTATGCATACAGATCTGTGTAATTTGTGGTGGGGGTGTATTATATTCCTCTCTCAGCAAAGACAGAGAGGCAAACATCAACACACTCAACACACACAAAACTAGGTTTAATTTTATTTACTTATATAACCAGTAATCCAGAAACTGTGCATATGCTGTAATTTATTTATTTAAGTTGAGACTCATATGAAGGTCCTTTTCCTCATCTTCTTGGTGGTGACAATTTCCTAAAAGAGGTGATGAGCACATGAAAGATCCAGCCTTTTGAATTAACCTTGAAATCACAATAAATTATATCTATCTATCTATCTATCTATATCTATCTATCTATCTATCTATCTATCTATATATACATACACACACACACACACACACACACATACACATCTCTAAGTGGTGTACAAAGTTTAAAACACAATATATAACAGAGTAACAACAGTTAAAATTTACAAAAAACAAGAGTCCGATAAAAACAAATTAAAAAGTTTAAAATTGATTTCAGTCAAAAGCCTGTGAAAACAGGTGCGTCTTGAGGGTCTTCCTAAAAGCAAACAGAGAAGAATATGCTCTTATTTTAGCAGGGAGCTTGTTCCAAAACCCCGGGGCAGCCATGGAGAAGGCCTGGTCTCAAGTCACCACCAAACGAGCCAGCAGCAACCAAGCTGGTGGCAACTATAATACCATCTAGCACAAAGGCAAAACAATGTATATACACAAGAACACCAAACGAATATTAAACCATGTTTGCTATTATTCTTTTTTATTATTCCAAATGTTCAGAGTCTAAGTCAACACTGATTGTCTCCAGTTACCTCAGGAACATTCTCTCTTGATTGCATCAGCTGCCATGTTCTGGTCACGTGCTGCTGCATGCTGCATTCCTCCTCCCTTTACAAAGTGTTAGAAGGCACTGCTTAATGCCTTTCTTTTATGGGTTAAACTTGTGATATGCATGTACACACATAAGCACTGCTCATTTTAAAGGATCAAAACCATGTAAAGTAAATTAGCCTCTTTCTTTCTTTCAAACAACCAGAACAGGATTAAGACTTCTTTGCTCATATATCTAAGGAAAAACCTGTGGTTTATTTACATCTGTGTGCTCTTCATAATTGATGCAAAATCCACCTATTTTGTTCTCGGTTATTTGAACCAGAATACAAAATGCATCAAAAGATGCAGCCTTGAACCTTGGAGAAAGGAAGAAGGACCTACATGTATGTATGCTTGAACATGAAGTTGTGTTGCTTAAGAGAGAAGGAGGGCAGCACGCTTGAATAGCGATGGGAATGAGGAAACTGTCCCAGGTAGAGAACTGAACTGAGGCCTATCAAGGATCATGCTGTTATTGGGTTGCTAGAATGAACTGGAACATGAAGTTCACCTCAAGTTCCCAAGGGAGCTGACCTTAACCTGAGATCACATGTAAGGTTCCTCACAGCGTGGCGCATGGCAGGGGCTATATTCAGTACCCTGCGTATGGGCTAGCCAGGCCTCAGAGGTTCCTCGGCCCAGGCTTTTTTGCCTTTCAGGCCTATTAACAACACAGAGCCCTCAACTGGCTTTAGGAGCAGGCTGGGCCTCACAAATCAACAGGCTGTTGCCAGCATGAGCCCTCCTCGTCTGCTGGCCTCTCATCATCGGTCGGCTCCAATTTATACAGCCCCTGGCAGTCGGGGCAACTCTCGCGAGACCTCAAGCTCAATCACAATCTCACCATGAGATCTCACAAGAGTCCCCTGAAATCTCGCAGGACACTCTCAAGCTCCCACAAGCTTGTTCTAGCTGAAGGGAGCATCCTGAAAGTGTCCTTCCCAGGCTGGTGTTGCCTGCCCAAATCGGCAGAAGTCGGAGTGCCTCCCACAGAGGTGACCACTGCCGCCGGGAGCCCTCTGCTGTGGTCAGTTGCTCGTTCCGCCCATTTCCAGGCCCTACTTGTGGGGTTTCCCCACATCACTTCAAAAAGGTGTTTTGATCTCTACTTTGGATTGGGACTGTATGTGCCACTGTGTGAAATGTTTGTTTAACTAGATCAGTTGCATCTTCTAATTCAATACACTTTTGCTGCCTCCTCTCTTTACTCCAGAAAACCAACACAGATTTTTATGTTGTATTTTACACATAATTTACCTGGAGGTGCAAGTTGGGACAGTATATAAATGCAGAAAGATAGATAGATAGGCTATTCACATGATGATCCCAGAGTGGGGAGGCAGGCGGCGGGGGTGGATGCAGGGTCCAATTCACCTTTACCCCCTTTGTTTAGGTATGCCACTGCACCCCCACATGATCCACGCTGCTCCTGACAGCACAAATCTCTGGAGGCTGGGATGGTGGTATATCAATGTCTGGTGGCTGTGGGCCACCTCCAGCCTCAGAAGCATGATGCTTCTCAATACCAGTTGTAGGGCAGCAACAGCAGGAGAAAGGGCATGCCCTCACCTCTTGCCTGTGGGCTCACCAGAGGCAACTGGTGGGACACCATGTGAAGCAGGATGCTGGACTATAGGCCTTGGGCCTGATCCAGCAGGGCTGTTCTCATGTTCTTATGACAATGCATCCCAGCCTCCAGATATCCCATAATGTACTGTGTGATACCCCTGAGAACAGCCCAAGCACACACATGATCCTGGTGCCAGGGTTAAGGATGTGCTTGCGCCCTTAATCTTGGCTAAATGCCGGGCTTCACAGTGGGGTTAGGTGGGCAGGCAGCACCAGGATCTGCACCAATCCTGGCATTGCACATGAGGGCTGCCCTAGCCTGGGTTAGGCTGCTCGTGAGAACAGCCTTAATATGTCTTCTTTATAATATTTTAATTTTTATACATGTTTCAGTTAATATGTATTGACTGAATATTTCCTGTGTGCTTCATTTGGGGGATGATTTTGCCTCCCATTTATTTGTTTGTTTGTTCGATTTTTAGACCGCCCTTACAAAATAACTCAGGGTGGTTCAAAAACATCAAAGACCCTTTAAAACAATTTAAGAACACTGGAAGGCCAGGCCGAACAGGTAGGTCTTTAGGGCTCTCCTAAATTCCAATAAAGAATTCAAATTACGGATGTCTGTAGGGAGCGCATTCCACAGTCCAGGAGTGGCTACAGAAAAGGCCCGCCTCTGGGTCACCACCAGACGAGCTGGTGGCAACTGGAGCCGGACCTCCTCAGATGATCTTAGCGTGCGGTGGGGATCAGACTGAAGAAGGTACTCTCTAAGGTAACCTGGACCTAAGCCATTCAGGGCTTTAAAGGTAATAACCAGCACATTGTATTTTGCTTGGAAACATATCGGCAGCCAGTGCAGCTGTTTCAAAAGAGGCATAATATGGTCTCTTCAGGTTGCCCCGGAGACCAGCCGTGCTGCCGCATTTTGAACTAACAGAAGTTTCTGAACTACATACAAAGGCAGTCCCATGTAGAGCACATTACAGTAGTCAAGCCTGGAGGTTACCAGCTGATGCACCACTGTTCTGAGGTCTGTTTAGAGGGATTTAGGGAAGCTGGATTCGCTGCACAAATCTTGGTTGCCATGCCTTCTCCAAGCCACAGTTATTGGCACAGTGGCAATCCTTCCACCCATTGACATTCAGTAGAATGGACCAGCTGGTTGCTAGGGGGGCAGAATATGGATTCTCATTCCTAAAATGGCCTGAAGACTGGAGCATTTTTTGTCTGGTCTGTTTTGTTGAGCTGAATGGGTTCACTTCAGGTGGAGAAAAAAAGAGATATAGGAACAATGGTGAGTGTACTAAGACATCTGAATAGTGAAGGAGGCATGCCCCAAACAACCTCAAATGGCTTACTGACTCATGGGAATTTGGGTTATATAGGAAGCTACCTTATGCCAGACCATTGGTCGATTAAGTTTAGTATCATTTACACTGACTGGCATTGGGTTTCAGATGGATATTTTCCAGCTCTACCTCCAGATGCCAGGAATTGAACTAGAAACAAATTCAGCAGCTCTTCCACTGAGCTATGGTCAGTCTCGTTGACTTCAGTGCCCACCAGCTTGGGACTGATGCTGCTGACCAGTCTTTCCCAGCACAGACTTTAAGGCATGTAGGCAATGAAGAACAAAGACCAGTTATGTTACTAATCCAATTCTAAGGAGTGTGTGGATCATAAGATGAGAAGCAGGAGAAATGTTTCCCTGGCTTCCACATTGGAATTATTCACAACTGGAATTATCCACATTGGAATTAACCACATTCCATAACTATGGAATTATCCACTATGACATGGAAGAACTTTGCTTTAATAGGATATCGGACATTAATTTAACAAAGTTGTGTGGTCCATGATTAAGTTTGTTTATTATGTCTCATCACGGCTTCATTGGGCAGGATAGGGGAATTTCATTCTTATGAAGTTTATCAAATGGTTGGAGGTTGAGATTGGAATGAAACCTATTTAGCTGCCTAATCAGTGTTTCTTGAACACAATAGTAGTAAACAATAAACAGCATAGTAGGCTTATAATATGTGAATACACCACTGGTGGTCAATACTAATGAGGTCAACTTCTGCAGAAAAATTCCTCTCATTTGCTCCAGTACTTATTTGCATCTGGAAATTAGTATAATTCATTGTCAGGGCCAAACCAGCCATCCTCAGTTATCTTTGCCATATTATTTATATCTAAGGAACTCATGCTCATGATCCATTTTGACTTATATAGGACCTTTGCATTAATTTAAATCACTTCTGACTAAAGTTATTCTACACGACTGTATAAATGTGCCTTAATTACAGGAACAGCACTATAGCCAGATCCCTGAATCAGTGTGGATTAAAATATAATTTCACAGCCAAACAGAAACATGTTCCCAATCACTGCACTTGAATTATTGTTATGTAGCTTGAGGCTTGTATTAAAATCACTGAATAATTGCAATCAGATTATTATAATCAAGTACAGGGACAGTAATTACAGGTTACAGTCATTTTAAGCTGCCCTGGAAGTCCCATATACTGATCATATGCATATTAAAAGTTTATGTTAGTGATAAAATTAATGAACAGGATTGCAAGCTCCTGTCTGTGAGATAGGTGTCCCATATCTTCCTGTACAGGGAGTTGTATTCTGTATGGCAAGGACATCCAACATGTTTACAGGATTTCTACTTCCCACACCAGCTAGCTATAAACAGGAGGGTGGGGGTGGGAGAAGAAACCATTTTTAGTCCCATTTTAATTTTTTTTTAATGAACTCCTCCTTCATCAAAGCTGACTTTTATTTCCACTTGTAGGCCTTATTTTTATTGGTTTTCTGCCAATATTATGTTTAATGAGTCTTGCTAACTATGAAATTTATTCATCAAAAATGTATAAAGAAAGCTGAATAGCAAAGGAAGAAGAAACTGAGTAAATTTTCCAGCTTTACAGACAATGACTATTTTGCTTAATCCTTGACAATTCGGTTTTTGAAAAGTATCAAAAGTTGTGCATTTTGCTAAATCCCTTTTAAAAGCCATTTCATATAGTGTTGTATTAGAAATGTCCTAAATGAAATCAATATTTCTGATTTCCTGGAAAAGAATTATTAAAAACAATAACCCATGCGGTCTTAATTAAAATGACACAATACTATTGGTGCATCTCTAACAATGTACTTGGATTCTAACAAAGAATAAAGAATCTGGCTTGGATTTACAATTAGAACCTGAAATTCAAGAAGCAGTGGAGCCCCAAAGGTTTTCATCACAAAGAAATAGACACAAGCATCCAACCACTGCATAATTTTATTGCTTTTTAGCTGACAATAAATGGGAACACTGGAAGAGTGAAATACAGCATTTTAGGCCTAAACATTTGTGATGGCATTCTTTACTACCACCATAACATCCTTGAAAAGCTGGCATAATATCATCTTTGTGATGCTGACATTCTGTGAATTAACAGGAGGTATCCCCATCTTAAGCAACTATTTGGTGGCACAGTAAATCTTGGCTAATGTGAGTCACTGAGTAGAAATGAGCTGAAGAGGCAGGGAAACCCAAGACTGTGTCATGGTGTAACGCAGTGATGTCTTTCATGCATTAAAGGACTTGGCAGGGAATCTTTACATTTTGTGGAGGTGGAGAAATGCAGCATCTACCTTCAGCTCAGAAAGGGCAAAACTAGATGTGTGGGGCAACCACATGTATACTAAACACACATTTGTCCTGTTCACATATAAAGCAAGGGGGCCTACTCTTTAAACACTGAGGAGCAGATGAGATGATCAAAACCTGCCCCCTTCCCATCATACTTCAGTGCACTCTACTGCTTTTAAGCAGTCTACCCCCACCTCCCCAACCAGACTGCAGAACTAAAAGCCAGGCAGGGAGAAAATTATCTTATAAAGTGCAGCAAGTTAAGGTGGTGTTTAAAGAGCTGATCCCTCCCCACCCTCACAGAGCAAACATACAACCCTATACATGCAACACTTGTCCGGCATAGCTAGTTTGACCCTAAGGCAACCAGACTCTAGGGAAACATAGATCAAAAGAGTTCAGACCAGGAAGCCAGTATAGGATGTGTGCCAAGGTGTAGGGATGTGCATTTCATTTCGGGTATAAAATGTTTTGTACTCAAAAATGGCATTTTGGGGTGTTTTGTATACAAAACGAAACACAGAATCCAGTTCCAAAGATTTTTGTATACAAAATTAAACGACTCTATTTTGGATTGGAAAGTTTTGTATTTCGGAAAACGTTTCAAATCTCAATTTTGAGATCGCTAGAAGTCTTTCTCCTCAGTCTCCATTTTGAGTTCTGACGTCTGTTTGAATTTCCCACCCTTCAAGCCTGCAGATTGGCCAATGAAAACGGGCTGATCTGCTGGCAATTGCCTCCTAATTCCTTTTAAGGAATTTTAATATTTAAATTCACCCTCATTGACCAGGCAGAGGGCAAAGAAGAGCAAGGGTGGGGGGACTTTCAGAGGGGTTTTGCACCAGCGTATTTATTGGGGGTGCAGGTGCCATTTCTTCCTTTCTGCTGCCTCATGTTTGGGAGAAGAGAGAGCTCTATTGCCTGATTCCTCAGCTTTGACGCCCCTTTCGTCCACCATTGCTTCCAGTTGCTCAGCATCACTGCTATTGCCCAGCATCGCTACCATTGCTTGCTGCCAGCCTGCCACCTCTACCTGTGCCATTCTCTCCTGCATTTTTTGCTTTTTTTTAATTTTTATTTTTTTTAGAAAGAGAGATTTGGAAGAAAATAAGGTGGGGTGTTTTGTTTTGTTTTTTGTTTTAAGTTTTCTCTGTTTTATACTTCTTCCTGCTGCTGAGAGAATTATTATTACCCACAGCAGTGGACTACAGAGAGACCCAGCATTTGAGAAGACTGAGTGAGAGTACCCATTTATAATTTTAACACACCACACCACACACACATACACACACACACACACACACACACACACAAACACACACACAGAGGTCTCTAATCTTGATTTGTGTATTTGGGTTTTTTTCCTGTTTGGAGGGAGGTCTTGATTTTCCCTTGCCACACTGTATCTATCTGGCTGCTGCTTGTTATTGACATTGTATCAAATCCATTGATACAATGGATCAATGGAGACATTGGAGACATTGTCAGTAGAGTTATTGTTTTGATAAATTCCCTGCTTTGGAAACCTGGTTCTTTGCACAGCATTGCTGTTGTTGTTGGTGTGTACTGTTAATGTTATTTGGGGCAGATTCAGGACAGAAAGGGGGCTTGGTGGTGGTTGGCACCCTAGATGCTTAAACTTCATTAATTCTTTTAAACTTCATTAAACTTCATTAATTCTTTAAAAATAAGTCCTTTGCCCAATTCCCTTGAAAGAATTGTGGTAGCTTCCTTGCCTCCATTGGGCACTACCACCCACCACACCCAGCTCTGGGCCACCCTTTCCACCTGACACGAAGCTATACTTTTGCTGAACCTCCATTATTCCCTATGGGGAAAATCTTAAAGACGTGCAAACTTCAAAAATTCACCAAAAATCATTCCTTTGCCCAATTCCTCTGAAATTTTGGTGGCGGCTTCCACCCGTTGGGAACTACCACCCCCACTCATGTGTTTTGCCCCAAGGCTCCTTTTTTGATCCAAAACATTTCAGATTTGGATTACAAAAATTCGGTCTGAAAATTAAATTTGTGTGTTTTGGATGCGTTGATTTTGAACAAAAAATGAAATGGGGGGTGTTTCAGATTTGGTCTGAATTGAAACATTAAAAAATGAAATTCACACCCCTACAGAGGTGCACCTAGGTAATTTTGGAGCCTGGACTTAAAGGCCTTTGGAGGCCCCCTCCCCTGAAAATTAAGCAGCATCATGCTCATCCAAGTGCACACACCACCCAGTACAGACTAAAGAGGATTGGGGGGGCAGGGGCTGTGGAAGCTCTGGACTTTGGCCCAGAAGTCCAGGGGTAAGAGCACCTCTGGATGTGTGGCCCAATCAGTTCTATATGTTCTCCATATAATCTGCTGAATGGGCAGTTGAGTTCTTAGAGCCACACTTAGGAAATATCTATAGCAAGCAGGTTCCCTCTTATAGGGAAGCTTCACATATCACAGCTGAATGTAAGCAGGAGAAAAGCACTGGTTCCCAGCAAGCAAGCACTTCCAGCACAGGCAGAGGCGCACCTAGGTAATTTTGGAGCCTGGACCTAAAGGCCTTTGGAGTCTGTCTCTGCCACCCACCCTTGATATAAGTTTAGAATCATCCCCCTACACACACACACCGTGACACACACACACACACTACACACACTACACACCCTACAAACACACACACACACACACACACACACACACACACACACAGAGTATGACACACACACACTCCACACACACACAGACACCCAGCATAGTACCTCCAGTGACTGTTGCTGGTGTCTATCATGTTTCTTTTTAGATTATGAGCCCTTTGGAGACAGGGATCCATCTTATTTATTTATTATTTATCTGTGTAAGCCGCCCTGAGCCATTTTTGGAAGAGTGGTATAGAAATCAAATCAAAATAAAATAAATAAATATTTTTAACACATCGGTTCTTGAGGGCACAAACAGCAACTGAACTCACAAGAATGTCAGAATATAAAACAGGTATATCTATGCAAATATACATTAGCAGAAATATTTCAAAACACAACTTAACATATTCCCACCCCACACATTTCTTTCCCCACTCTCTCAAAAACAGGTCACGCTCGGACACCCGGCACAGCACGTGCTGGTGGTGCAGCAACCTGGGACAGACTAAAGAGGATTGGGGGGCAACTAGGGTGTGTGAATGCCCAGGACTTCTGTCTGGAAGTCTAGGGTTAAAAGCACCTCTGGGCATAAGCCTGAAGTTGTGTGCATTTCATGTTGAGTGTTGCTAGCATTGCAGGAGGAGAATGCTGGTTCCCTTCTGTTATTATGGCATTCGTAACCAACATTTGGAGTTGGCTTGAGAATGTCTGCTGGCAGAAGTGACCCAACATTCCTCTTCTGACATTGGCAGCTTCACATGACATGAAATGCATGAAATTTCTGGCTTGCACCAGGAGTGCACACTTGCTGGGAACTAACACTTTCCCCCTACTTGTGACTGTAATATGTGAACACACACACACTAGAGAAAGAGAGCACTCCATATTGCTGAGGAAATCTCTGCATTATTATTTGCTTTGCAGATGTTTACCCAGAGATGCCCTCATCCAGTCCACTTCTAAATTCATTGAGAACCTTAAACCAGGGACCCAGAGATCTCTGTCATAGCAAGGTGGCACATTTCACATGAAACTTTCAAAAATAAATAAATCAGGATATGTTTATGAGAAAAGCAGCATATTCTATATGGCTTGGTAAGAGGAATTTACTCCATTCCTATATGCAGAAAGGGGTGCATGACTGTCTATTAAATATGAATGAAAAAGAACCTGACATTCAGGAGAACAAAATAGCCCAGCAGACTAATCCCGTGCCAGCCACACAGACTTTCTGCAGCCATCATGACAGCCACCATAAGCCAGATAAAAGGCCAACCAAACACCCAGATGCAGCTCTTGGAAAATTACATTCTAGAGCTCAGCATCTGGGTTGCACAGCTGCCAAGTTCACCCCATGGGTGTCCACAGTATTGGCTCAGATGTTGGACCAAACAGAAGGGAAGTGGGCAACATGGAACATGCTGAACACCACAGTTAACAAGATGATGCAGAGCCAAGTGAGTAATAAAAATGCATGAACTTGCCAATGTGGTTTAGAACTTTTGAAAACATAGGCCAAGTCTAAAACAAATCCAAAATATGGGACAGAAACAAGAAATCTCTCTCCAGGTAATCCATTGGAAGAAAAACAACACTTGCAATTGCAGGGTACGGGATTGAAATCGCCTACCTTCTGGTATCACCAAACTGCCTCTGCATAGCCAGAAAGATTGTAAAGGCTTGGAACAATTAGGAATAACTACTGCAAAGATCCTCACACACATGAGTTAAGGCAGTTAAAGAAGCGCAGCAATCAAATAACCAAAATGAATCCAGCAGCTTAATGAGTTCAAACTCAATAAAAAAACATTCAAAGCCAATATCTAGTTACTAAGACAAAGGGGGAGGGGAAACCTAAGTCAAAGCAGGGGGAGGGGAAACCTAAGTCAAAGCGGGAGAAAAGAAAATAATGTGTAAAAGTCTATCAGCTCCAATCACTTAACTAACTGAAGGTGGCAGTGTCCTTCTGTGATTCACTTCATGTTATTCCCAGTTCTGCCCCTAGCTATCCCACCACTGTTGTCCACTATCCATTTTTAATTCTCTTTTAAAATGTCCCATTTGTTTGAAATGGAAACAAATCCCAGTTGTTGTTTTAAAAAGTGAAACTATATGATGTCCTTGTGCAACTTTGCTCATTACTCAAGCACTTCATTAGTCAGGATGTCAGCTACTGAAGTGTAGACAGACATTTGGTGACAGGGATCTGGATTCTGTTGGATTCTATGAAGAAATTACCCATTCTAAATTAATATATGTTAAGCCCCAGCTTGAGAGGAAGGCTGACTAGAGTCTCGCTAAGAATGGTGGCTTGTCTACCTTTGAATTTTTCCAGATGATGGAGTTTTCCTGAAATACATATGATGATGTTACAGATAAGTTGCAGGACAACCATATGTCTTATGCAGTGAGTACAGATTAGGTTAAATCTGCTTCCCCATTGCATGTTCCAGGTTTCTACTGTCTAGTGGAACCTGAATGACAGGTAAACTGCCACTATGCATTTACCTCAGGCTTTCTCTTTTCTACAAGTTTTATGATTTAATTTGACACTTCGTTCATAACTCTAAAACAAGGGAAAGCTCCCTTAAATAGCATTCACACAGTGTGAAAAATAAAACAAAAGTTATAGTTTGTATAAAAACCCATGTACAATCACCTACCATGTACAATCACCTACTCTTGTGTGTGTGTGTGTGTGTGTGTGTGTGTGTGTGTGTGTATAAAATTATCTAAGGCATACCCGTGGCTAATCCTGTGTGTGGCAGAGTTCGTGAGCAGAAGCATTGTGGTGATTGGGCAGTGGAGATTTCATATGCAGATAGGGAGGAGGAAGCACCATGGTGATTGGGCAGTGGGGATTCCATATGCAGATAGGGAGGAGGAGCCTGTGGCATCATGGTGATTGGGCAGTGGAGATTCCATATGCAGATAGGGGGGAGGAGCCTGTGATGGTTAAGGTCAGTTGAAATGCAATTGTTACTGGTCAGATGTTCTTGATTGTAGAAGAGAGAAATCTATATATATAAAAGGATAGTGGTCTGTGAAGGCAGGGGACTGCGAAGAGAGGGGTCATGAGGGAGGAAAGAGCCCCTTCAGGCGAAGGAGGCTACCGTGGTGTGAATTAGATGAGGAAATAAGATGAACAAGATCTGTTAATTCAGGAAGTGGGGGAGAGGCGAGGGAAGAAAGGCAGAGGGGAAGAGCAAGTGGAGGAGAGAGAAAGAGAGAAAAAGAAATGACAGGAAGAGAGAAAGAAGGGTGAGGAACATTTCTGAGCCTGTCAGTGACCTGAGGGGAACAAGTGGCCATGGTGGCTCCTATTCGCAGCAAGGAAGGGCCCAGACAACCACTGCTGCTGTTTGGAGCTACCAAGGCCATTGGTGGAGGGAGGCAGGCAGGCAGGCAAGGGATGGGCCCGAGCCTGTCAGCGACCTGAGGGTAATGAGTGGCCATGGCGGTGGCTGCAGCAAGAAAGGGCCCGTCAGCTGCTGCTGCTGTTGCTCCTGTGGGAAGGAGCAGGGCTCGGGTGAGGGTGGGGAGATCTCTGGGGATAGGGAACTTCAGCTTTGCCAGTAGGTGCCAGCAATGCTGCAGCCGCAACCAAGAGGCATGAGGGGGATGGAAGCAACTGGATGGAGAAGGAGGAGCAGGAATGTGGCTCAGGTGAGGGTGGAGAGACCTCTGAGGTGAGGGGGGCTGTGGCAGGGGGTGAGGGGAGCAATCAAGTACTAGCATGCAGATGCTCTGTGCGGGTTAAGCTAGTTAATAATTATTTTTTCTGGCAAACATATTTCCAACCACCTCCTAGGAGGGACCATTCCTCTTTCTCTCCCCAAAGGGGGTTGGACTGGCTTTTGGGTAGTTTAAAAGAGCTGGCAGACCAACTGATTGGCAAGGCATCTCAACACTTTTTGAAGATGTTGGAGCCTGGACTATAAACCTGCCTTTAGGCCTCTGCATTCCTTGCCCACAACTGCGCCATCAGTAGCCACTGCCCTTCCTGGAGACAGTTTACTAGCCAGGCTTATTTTATGCCTTTGGCCCCAATTGCTGCTCCTTCCTGTCATTAATGGGGCTGGCAGAGCTAGGCATCAACATGGCAGACAAGGCTGGCCTTAAGTGTTGGCGAACTAGACAATCGTTCAGAGTGCCTACTTGAAGGGGTCACCAAGCTGAGTTTGGTGGCTCACTGTTTGCTGAGTGTACTGTCTACAGTGAGCTGAGGTGGGAGCAGAAAAGCTGTGTCTTTAAAAGTTAAGGTTTCACAAATTGTTTGTGTATTAACTGCAAAAGTGAACTTCCATCAATTACCAGGGGGCACGCCAAAGGCAGAAACACACATCTTTATTCATATTTCCAGGTACACATTCAAGTAATGAAACAGATTTATTAAAATGTAGAGCTTATTGCTGATTTTCTGCACTTGTTAAAATTTCTAACAAGATCTTGAGGTCGTTCTCACAACCAGCCCAACCTGGGTAGGGCAATGCTAGCCCAGATAGGGCTGGTCATTAGAAGCACTGGGATCACTCCCAATCCTGGCACTCCACTGGGTAGCCCAGGATTTAAACCCAGGCTAAAATGGAGGTAGGTGTATGCGCGTGCACCTCCTACCTCACTGCCCAGTTGTGTGGGTGAGAGGGCTGCTGGCAGCTCCTTTTGGGCTGCTGTTAGCCATACCTACCATAGAAGCCAGGGGAAGGAGTGTCCTGACAGCCAAGGATATCCCAGTGCACTGCACTGCTCACACAGTGCATTGTGGGATATCTGGTGGCCCAGCTACCTTTCCACCACCTCCTGCTTGCTGTGCTAGTTGTGTGGGTGCATGAGTGGTGGGGTTTTCTCTAGGCTCAGATCGTGGTGGGGGAAGGCAGGTAGCCTCCTACCTTCCCCCTGCCTTCCCCGTAAAGGTGCTGTTGGTTGTGTGAACAACCTTATTGTCTCATCAGTTTGAAGGGGGTTGTGCTAGGAGGAGCCAGGCAGAGGAGCAAGCTACCTGGTAAACTTGCTTTACTTTCAGTTCCACTTTCTGGGGTTCAACAGGCCAGCAGCCACTGTCTATTGTAGGCTGTTTTGTGTATGTCTTTCTTTCATAGGAATGCTTGTGATGCTCTTTTTTAATGACATGTTTCTACACTGGCTGCATTTTAAAGCCAATTGTTGATGGCACCTGCTTTTTGAACATGGCTCCTCACCCTAAGAAAAGCTCCAGATAAAATTTACCACTCTGTTTGTAACAGCAGTACTTTAGGGAAGATTGATCACTGCTTTTGGAGCGCTGGTAAGCTGTAAATTGTTGCAATCTGAGAAGATGTGTGACTTTCCTGCACAGATGGATTTTGTTCATGGCAGCAGAACAAGCATTTGTTCCATGTTTTTTAATCCCAAATTATCAAAGGTAGGCCACCTAGTACTAAGCTGTGTTGTCACTCCAGCTGTATTGAAGCAACTAAAATAATCCATATGCCACTACAGTTTTGAGAAAGTTACAAAGCCAAAATTTCTGACTATTCAATTGAAAATTAAGAGAAGTGAAATTTCATTCCCTTTCTCTTTTACTGGCAACTGATATTTCTGCCAGGATATAACACATGGTTTATCCATCCAGACTATGTGCTCCATTATTATCCTGATGTGATTAGCAGCAAATTTTTAAGAGAAGACACTGAGTAGTCCCAAAGAAGCAAACAGAGGTTTAGCCCCTTATAAACCAGGAGTTTTGTGTTTAAAAATGGGACTTGCTCTTTAGCAAGTGTTATCCATGTATTATCCATGTTAAAAGCTGTCGTCAGGCTTAAACCCATGCAATGTTAAACCAGTCCTGAATGTTTGATGAATAGAAAATGTTGGGGCTATTCACAACGGACTGCAAAAATTGGGCTAAGGGAGCCTAAGGGAGTCTGTGTGAACCACCAGGCTCATCTGCAAGCCCAGTGGTTCCAGAGCGGGTAACCCGCTCAAGTAACACGCCCCTTAAACCATTTTTTAAAATCGTGAGTAGCCGTAATGTGGCTCCACGCCATGGCTAGTCACGAGGAGAGCCCCGACCGGGAGGCTTAAAAGCAGCCTCCCGGCTTGGGGGGTCTCTCCAGTATGCCCTGCGTGCTCGTGCAGGGCATACTGGAGCTTCTGGGGGTTCACCTCTGTGATTGTGAGACCCGCCTCGTTGAATGGATCATCTTTCATTTGATATACAGTACACCTTGCAGATGAATCAGTCTTTACCACTGGATGAGGATCATTGCTTTCCCCATTTACCTAATGTAGCGGTGTGCATGGAACTGATATTTCCAGTTTGGTTCGAGTCCAAACCAGACTTGAACGGAATTGGGCATGTTCAGATTTGCCCCGCCCCTCGAACAGACCCCCTGGCCTGACGTGAATTTGAGCCAGTCCAGGGTTCAATTCATTAGAATTGTTTCTAATGAAACATTTTTTTTAAAAAAAGAAACTCACCACCTCTGGGTGGTGCTGCCATGGCCACCGGAGGGGGGGTGTCTATGGCAGTTCCCCCTCCCCCTGATGGCCTCCCCTGATGGCTTCCCCCCGGTCTCAGTTCAGCCCAGTTTGGGCCATTTTTTGCTGTCTGTGGCCCATCCTATCACAGAGAAGAAAGAAATTGCATCTCTTGAATTCAAAGCATACAAAGTTTTACACCAAGAATCAATTGTCAGGATAAAGTAAAAAGAGAAATAAAGAAAAAAAACCCCCAAGAAAGACAACTTCCACCAACTGGATTTCAATCATGAAATTATAGATCACAGATCAAAACCAGATCTAGGAAACAAACAATAACCTTGTTGAACATTATATTGTATGAAAGAATCCCAAGTTAATAAAAAGGATTCTGATGAAGAGTTATTCACATAAGCCAAAACTTTGGAAACAGAGGCATAGTCCCATAATTTAATAAACCAATCAGCTAAAGAGGGGATTATAGAAGAATGCCAATTGGCAGCATAAAGAATCCTAGCTGCTGTGATCATATATAGAGACAATTCAGTATACTTCACCGGAATATAAGATTTTGTCAAACTTAAAAGAAAGATTTCTGGTAGAAAAGGAAATTTGATACATAAAATTTGCTCTATTTTACAATATATTTGTTTCCAAAATGATTGGGTGTTTTCGCATGTGCACCACATATGATAAAACGGCCCTATGTGGTGGTTACATTTCCAACACTCTTTTGGGAAACTGCTATCAATTTTATGAATAGTCATAGGAGTCACATACCACCAAAAAAAACATTTTATACCAATTCTTCCGCAAATTGTTACCAAGGGTAGATTTAATACCTATTGATATTCCCAATCACTAAAATCAATTGTTTTATTTATATTCTGCATCCATCTAATCATGCACACTTTTACTTGTACTGTTTCTGTATCATATTTCAATAATAATTTATAGACTGTACCAAGCAAATAATCAGGATTTTTTTGAATTAATTTTTCAAAATCTGTCAGATCCCTAAGTTTCCCTCCTTGTCGATATAATTCATGTTGGACAATCGAACCCATGTGAATATAATGAAACCAGGGAAGTTTTTGAACGGACTCTTTATAAGCATTTGAATAGGTTTCAATTTCACATTATCAACTAATAAATTCTACAAAGTACAAGATTTTTCTGCCCATAATCCATTAGAACATAAGAACAGCCCTGCTGGATCAGGCCCAAGGCCCATCAAGTCCAGCATCCCATTCCACACAGTGGCCCACCAGATGCCGCTGGAAGCCACAGGCAGGAGTTGAGGGCAAGCCCTCTCTCCTGCTGTTACTCCCCCACAACTGGTACCCAGAGGCACCCCGGCCCCAAGGCTGGAGGTGGCCTAGAGCCCTCTGACTAGTAGCTGTCAATAGACCTCTCCTCCATGAAATTATCCAAACCCCTCTTAAAGCCATCCAGGCTGTTGGCTGTCACCACATCTTGTGGCAGAGAATTCCACAAGTTGATTATGCGTTGTGTGAAAAAGTACTTCCATTTGCTGGTCCTAGATTTCCTGGCAATCAGTTTCATGGGATGACCCCTGGTTCTAGTGTTATGGGAGAGGGAGAAGAATTTCTCTCTATCCACGTTCTCCACCCCATGCATGATTTTATAGAACTCTAGCATGTCTCCCCACAGTCATCTTTTTTCTAAACTAAATAGCCCCAGGTGTTGTAGCCTAGCCTCATAAGAAAGGTGCTCTAGGCCCTTGATCATCTTGGTTGCCCTCTTTTGAACCTTTTCCAATTCTACAATGTCCTTTTTTAGATGTGGTGACCAGAATTGTACGCAGTACTCCAAGTGTGGCCGCACCATAGTTTTGTATAAGGGCATTATAATATTACCAGTTTTATTTTCAAGTCCCCTTCCTAATGATCCCTAGCATGGAACTGGCCTTTTTAACAGCTGCTGCACATTGAGTCAACACTTTCAATGAGCTGTCCACTACGACCCCAAGATCTCTCTCCTGGTCAGTCACCGACAGCTCAGATCCCATCAGCATATACTTGAAGTTGGGGTTCTTCGTCCCAATTATTTTATTATTATTATTATTTTTACATTTATATCCCACTCTTCCTCCAAGGAGCCCAGAGCGGTGTACTACATACTTGAGTTTCTCCTTCACAACAACCCTGTGAAGTAGGTTAGGCTGAGAGAGAAGTGACTGGCCCAGAGTCACCCAGCTAGTTTCATGGCTGAATGGAAATTTGAACTCGGGTCTCCCCAGTCCTAGTCCAGCACTCTAACCACTACACCACGCTGGCTCTTCACTTTACACTTCCAACATTGAACCGCATTTGCCACTTTGTCGCCCACTCACCCAGTTTGGAGAGATCCTTTTGGAGCTCTTCACAATCAGTTATGGATTTCACTACCCTAGTATCGTTCACGAGGTGATACTAGTTTGGCATCATCTGCAAATTTGGCCACCTTGCTGCTTACCCCTACTTCTAGATCATTTATGAATAAATTAAAAAGCACCGGTCCCAGTACATATCCCTGGGGGACCCCACTTCTTACTTCCCTCCATTGCGAAAACTCTCCATTTATACCTACCGTCTGTTTCCTGTCTTTCAACCAGTTAGCAATCCACACATGTACTTGTCCCCTTATCCCATGACCGCTAAGTTTCCTCAGGAGTAGTTGATGAGAAACTTTGTCAAAAGCTTTTTGGAAGTCCAGGTATACAATGTCAACTGGATCACCTTGATCCACACACTTGTTGACACTCTCAAAGAACTCCAAAAGTTTGGTGAGGCAAGATTTACCTTTGCGGAACCCATGTTGGTTCACTCCCAGCAAGGCCTGTTCTTCTTTGTGCTTTACAATTTTATCCTTGAGGATGTTTTCCATCAATTTGCCTGGAACCGATGTTAAGCTAACCGGCCTGTAATTTCCTGGATCACCCCTGGATCCCTTCTTGAAATTAGTGTTACATTTGCTACTCTCCAGTCCTCTGGTACGGAACCTGATTGCAGGGATAAGTTATATATTTTAGCAAGGATGTCGGTAATTTCACATTTGAGTTCTTTGAGGACTCTTGGATGGATGCCATCCGGCCCTGGTGATTTGTTAGTTTTCAGTTTTTCCAGACAGTTCAGAACATCATCTCTCGTCACTTCTATCTGGCTCAGTTCTTTAGCCACCATCTTGCAATGGTAAGGGGCAGCCAGGCAGGGGTAGCAAGAGAGGTAATAAGCTCGACCTCTGCTAACTTGGCAAAGAGGCACCTTTTAATGTGGTGATTCTCTTTATTTAGCAGGGGGAGAGTAACTGGCCCTATCCACCCCCAGCACAGTACTTCCAGTGACTGTTGCTGGTGTCTGTCTTACGTTTCTTTTTAGATTGTGAGCCCTTTGGGGACAGGGATCCATTTTGTTTATCTTATTTATTTTCTATTTCTCTGTGTGAACCGCCCTGAGCCATTTTTGGAAGGGCGGTATAGAAACCGAATAAATAAACAAACAAACAAACAAATAAATAAATAATAAGCTCCTTATATGGCTGATGTGGCTGTTAGCTCAGCTGCTCACCTTCCTGGCATGGCCCCAAGTGCGCTCCTCCCTCTTTTACCAAGCTACTGGCTAAGCAGCTTGTTTTTACCTCTCTTGCCATTGTAACCTCTCTTGCTTATTACTCTTTTGCCATCCCTGCCCAGCCACTCCTTACCTTTAGGGGTGTGCACGGAACCGTCTGGCCCAGTTTGGTTCAAGGCCGAAGCAGCCTTGAACGGAACCGGGCCAGTTCAGTCCGGCCCCCATCAAACCACCACCACCCCCGGTCTGGTCTGGTGGGTGTCCGTGAATTTTTTTTAAAATTTTAAAATTAAAGCTAAATACCTGTAGCCCCTTTAGGGGGCTTGCTATAGGCCAAGGCAAGCAGCGGCCATTTTGGCCATGCCAGGCCTCGCAGAGGGCATTTGTGCATGCACAGCAGCCACCAAAATGGCCACCGCTCGCCTTTACAGAGGCCCGAAAGGGCCAAAAATACTACATTTACCCAGCTGCGGCAGTGATGAGGGAGGCCGGTGGGGGGAAAGGGAACCCTTGTGGACACACACACACCCTGCAGCCTACAGCAAGCCCCCCGAAGGGGCTACAGGTATTTAGCTTTAATTTTTATTTTATTTTTTTTAAAAATGTGAACCTGGCCGGCAGTTCAGTTCCAGACTGGATGGAACCGGGGGTGGGGGTCAGGTTCGGTTCAATTCCTAACGTCCGGACCAGACCACTGGACCGCGGACCAGTTTTTCACATTTCTATTTACCTTTAGGACAGTCCCCCACCCCTGTACTTGTAAAGGGGAATCCTCGCTGAATTCCCCTTTACAAGTATATTGGCCGCCCGATCCACCAAACTGGTTCGATGAAATGGACTGGGTCGGCTGGTTTAGAGCAATGTGGTTTGGTTTGAACTGATTTGAATTCAAACCAAACTGCATTTTTTGGTTTATGCACACCCCTGTTGCTGGACTTCATGTTTACCTGCTTCAAAATAGCTCATAATGCTTAGCTACATTACAAACTGAGAATTCCCTGGGAATTCTCCATGAGGCTCAGAATGTACACTGACCATGCACAGGTTAGTAAATAGCTCTACGATATACGGTATACTTTCCCAAGGTATCTCAGCAGAGACAGCAGGTCCCTAGGAAACTACATGTTCCAGAGATCCTTGCATTTGGGACATTGTCATGAACATACTTAGCAGTGTGCCAGGTGCAAGGAATTCTGGGCTATGTAATTTCAGGGCAGCTGATATCCCTACAAATTAAACAAGTGGGGTAGTGGGGGGTTTGGACATGCTCCAAGGTCATTGGGATCTGATACACTGCTATTTCAGTGCTGAATATGCTAGGGAGGACTGGAAACAAGCCTCATGGTCACTGCTGCCACCAGGTAAGGAAGGTGGCAGCAGGTCAGGGTTCAGAGCTCAAGAATTGTGGGGTTCCCAGTGGGTGGGGGAGGTATTCATAATCTGTCGTATTTCTGATGTCATAAGACATAAGACATCATTTCTTTGTGTAAACTGCCCTGAGCCATTTTTGGAAGGGTGGTATAGAAATTGAATGAAGAAGAAGAAGAAGAAGAAGAAGAAGAAGAAGAGCAGCAGCAGCAGCAGCAGCAGCAGCAGCAGCATGACAGGATTTCCTATTTTTGGCTTGGACTTGAAAAATATTTAGCTATATCCCTTTTTAAAAAAACATAGCTCTTATTAACAGCAAACATTTCTGAACTGTGCTAAAGGTAATTACCCACAACTAGCAACAATCATTCTTTCTTTTTCAGATACACGTACAACTACAGGCCCATTCACACATTATGTTCAACATTCATACAACGATAGTACAGAGTATACTCTGTACACAGGTACAGCCATTCATGTTATGTTGAATGCGAGTACATTAGTACACTTCCTAGCTGTACCATGCATTTGAAAGGTCAGTATCCAGGTTCATTTTTAAAATGAACACAGGTACAGTTATTCACACAAAGACATGTACGAGTATACAGACATCTGTAAACTTATCCAGCATAATGTCTGATTGGACTTACATTTTAAAAAGAAATGGGCACTCATATATACTGGAATGAGCCAGCAGATCCACCCTGTAATATTATAAATTGACTGAATATGCAGTTGCAAACATATATGCACATTAATAATAGTTGAAATCGAAAGCAGCATACCGCTTGTGGAAGGAATTTACTGTTGTGCTAGAAAGTTGTGTTACTTTGGAGCTTGTGCTCCAGAATGGTATTTTGCTACCAAAAACATGCTTATGGCTGTGCAACAACACACCTCATTTATTCTAATCGAAGGTTTCCCACCAGTGCTCTTTAGTGCTCTTGTGCAATGGCACTCTTGTACAATCACAATTTTTAGTGCAACTAAGCTATCATCTTGTGCTAGCACAATAGTGCATATTCCACATGCCGTTCTTTGCTCTGGACGTTGGCCAGTCTCTCTGTTCTTAAGCACTATAAATCCCCTTTTGCAGTGTGGTCTTGTTACACAAAATCCACATTTAAAACAAATGTGCATTGCAATAATTAATGCATAAATTTCAGGATGGGCCTAACAATTTGGCAGGAATTATATCTCTCCTCACTGGCTTAAGGGAGAGTTATCAGAGGGGAATTTAAGCAGCAGTAGTTTTTTCTTTCTTTCTTCCCCTGTTCCCTGTGTGTGCTTGACATGCACCAAACAGAGGAAAATTAAAATAACTTAAAAGTTATAGTGTAAAAAACAAGAAGGGGAAAGTCTGCAAAAGAGTGCTCCAGATGAATCTGAACACTACTGATTAACACCAGTTTTTGAAATGTTAATTAGTTTTACACTTAACAGCTTGTCATTGTCTAAAAGGGCATTGGAGCAAACTTTACAAAGTGCAGACTGAAGAGTTTTTAACTCCTTGGTGCCAGGAGCTGGCACATATCCACATGCTCTCAATAGCACTGTGAGTAGACAATTATTAATTAGCTGTGGTAAGCTGCAAAACAAAAGCATGCATATCTTTGAACTGGCTAGCCCTGACAAACTATAGAAAGAAATATGATATTGCACGAATTCACACTCCAGTTCTGCATACTTTAAGAAGTCCCACTGATTTTGATGGGACTCCTTTTCAGATCATTCAGGCTGAATTGTCAATTGTACAGTTTGCCTTAGTATCCACAAAGCTAACTTGCTACGCATTATTTCCTCTAAACTACAGCTTGAAAATGGTTGCATTATTCATTCCAGAGTAACTCGACAAACCAAAATCAATGTGAAAGCAATATCCTTGGTTTTGTTTTAAGTGGTCTGTATATCTTCCGCAACTGTAGTATTGTGACTTCAGTTCATTGTCATATTAAAACACTGTTTTAATTCTTTTCGAAAAATTTGCTGGTCAATGACTGAATAAACTTATAACTAACTTCTTTTCGAAAACTATAATGCAGTTGCTGAATTGTCCATCCTAGTATTATGAATTGTGGTAACTGACTATAATCATGTCATTCTGATCTAGGGATGCTTATAGCATTTTCACCCAAGTTTCTCCCTGGATTTTGGTACAAGATTCAGAGCAGGGATGGAGCAAGATTTGAGTGAGTCCTGGGAGAAGTGAAGGTGGAGCCCCATCCTTCCTCTCCTTCTCCTCCATATTTCGAATATGTAGCATTCAAGAACTCTGACCCCACCTGCCAACAAGTAAATCTTGCCAGTTTGGATGGTAAGAAAATACACCTGTGATCCCAAGGATTCCTTCTGTTCTGTAGCCTCATAGATGGGGCTGCAACCTCTTTTCCTTGTGACTGGCTGGCTAGTGCTTAGGCTCAGTCCTGTTTTCCTTCAGTTCGACCAAATATTAGCATTGTGGTTGCCAGGAGTTGACACTGACTTAACAGCACACTTTACCTTTACATCTGTCTATCTGTAAAATAATGCTCAAGGACAGTATTGATGCAATCATATGTATGATCCAAAATGGATTTTTGCAGTACATAATCCGTATGTATCTGCACATTACAAATGAAAACCAAAGTAACTGAAAGCAGAGGCACACTGTGCATGCTCCAATTCCAGAATTAGTTTGAGAAATTTCCTAAGCCCTATTCAGACATTACATTGTACATGCATTCAAATGTCTGAACACTAGTACATGTTTTTGTATGACTGACTGCACATATGTTTGTTTAAAAAGTGAAGGCCCCAAGTACAAATGGGAAGTATGCTACTGTACATGTGTTGAACATAATGTGTGAATAACTGTACATATGTACATATCTGTATGTGCAGTGCATACATGGTACACAGATGGCACACACACTGAGCATAATGTGTGCTGCATAGGGCTTTAGTTAAGCTGGAATTTCGGAGTGGGATACAGGGTAGAGTAAAACTGTGGCACAATAAGATAATTGAATCTATCGATAATCTGCTTGTGGTGACAAGGCCAGTGCTCGGAGACCTGCTTTGCCCTGTCTTCCTTCTTGGCTGGGCCTCAGTTGTAGGGTAAGGGCTTGGTTTCACCCTGTTTCTCCTCCTGCCAGACCGTTTTCCTCTTTGAGCTCAGCCCCTCACTAGAAGTCGTAGGCTCTCCCTGGATGTAGTCTCAGTAATCAACAGACTAACCTTTTTAAAAATAGAGATAAGCAGGACGAGCAACCTGCCTGAGCCCGACCTTTTCACCCCTGGTTGCCTTTATTTGCTCATTCCCTTGAGCACTCCTCCTTTCTTCTGCCCCCGCCTCATCTGCTCCTGACCTCATGTGTCTCTACCCTGCCTCCCATTCTCCTGCCCTCCTCCCTCTTCCTGCTGCCGCTGCCAACTCCCTGAATCTCTTGGCACCAGTTGTTTGACTTGCTCAGGCATCACCGGCCATGCTGTCAGGTTCCCTTTCTCTGGTCAGCTGCTTTGAGCAGACTGCAGTTTTTCATCCGCCTTGTGGACCTCCACCACTGCTCCTCCTGTCTGACCCCACTGCTAAAGGTTTATTGCAACATTCTTCAATATAAGGCAGAACCCTCCTGTGCTCTGCTCTTGGACTGAGCGCTCTGTGTGAACTCTTCCACAAGTGCTACCTTGTCTTTAGTCCAAACCCTCCCCTTGCTCTTTTGCATGTGCCACCAGACTTTAATGAAAAGCATTTTATCATGAGCTCATGCACTTCCCATTCCTTATGCATGGTTCCTCCTCTGAGACTCTGCAGTAAATCCAGAATGAATTTTGGCCAAATCTGAAGCGTATAATTATTAAAATCAGAGTTATTCTCTCATTAATTCTCCCAGCATCCAGCAAAAGGGCACCCCAAGCAACAAGCAGTGGACTACTAAGTTGGTCTTAAGAGTGATAGAGGAGAAGTGATTGTGCAAATTTTCACTCGGCCTTATTCTGCAACTTCTTCTATAATAAAGCTGGAGGGGGGGGAACCTATTAATATTTAGTCTTGTGTGGTAGTGGTGGTGGCGGCGGCGTGTGCATGTATAGTGGGAAGAGGGTTGGCAGTGTGAAGGAGAAAAGGAGGTATATTGAAACAAAAAAAATCTCAAACAGTAGTAATTTATTTTTTTTAAGAAAAAACTTCAGATGCTTTATTATCTGTGTACAATGTGGGTACAATACAACACTGGTCAGCAAGCACAATGTAAAAGGTAATGGGTAAGAGTTTTTATATGTTCTTCAGAACTATAAAGGGAGTGTGAGTGGATTTTAAACATTTTGATTAGCACCACAAAGATTTTAATGCTTTATTTAAACAGTTTGCTATAGGGCAAACACATTTGGTAGACAAGTAAAATGAAAGCATAGGCATCAGTTTCACTGTTTTCTATTAAGTAATGTTGCGAAGTAAGCAGAAGTTGGATTCAGATATCAGATAATTATCTTCACACTGTGTGTCACAGTAAATAATTTTAATTGGTTTAACTTCAGGGACCATTACTGGCCTAATTAGAAACATGAAAAGGCTACAAGTATTAGGAAATATCCTGAAGGAATGAGAACATTAGCAATTCTGTCAAGCCATTTTAAAAATAAGTACACAGTAGCAGTCACATTTCAGTAAAAGGCAGATTACTTGAAAGGTGCTTTTAGGAAAACAGTACTTGTGGATTTGTTATAAGAGAACTCTGAGGGTAAGTGCAGTGATTCCATAGTAGTCTCACGTCTGTGCTAAAGACACACTAGTACTGATTGCTTGCTTTTAGAAGACCCAGATTAACTTTCTTTGAATTTTTATTATTATTATTACATTTATATCCCGCTCTTCCTCCAAGGAGCCCAGAGTGGTGTACTACATACTTAAGTTTCTCTTTCACAACAACTCTGTGAAGTAGGCTAGGCTGAGAGAGAACTGACTGGCCCAGAGTCACCCAGCTAGTTTCATGGCTGAATGGGGATTTGAACTCGGGTCTCCCTGGTCCTAGTCCAGCACTCTAACCACTACACCATGCTGGCAGAGGAGAAAAGCCCTAAGAAACTACCATTCACAGCGTAAGCAAGAGCATGAGATGGAAGACGTTGCTTGAAAGGCAGCTGACATCAACTTAGCATAGGTGCAATTTGTGTAAACTGTGCAAACAAACTTTTCACAAGTTGCATTACACAAGAGTAAACCCATTATTTCCAATGGGCTTAGTCTTGTGTAATGCAAATTGCACTAATTTTGTATTTGTGCAACTTATGCAGATTGAACAAATGCAACATTGCTAGACTGATGTAGATGTAGAGGAGGGGGAACTGTGTACCCTTTCACAATATGTAAGCCACTGTATTGTAGACATCATTGATAATGAGATTATAATTGACTGGTAGCATAGTAAGAAACTTGTTCCTTTCCCCACACACAGGATACGTTCATATAGCTTTATTGTCATTAGACAAATATGTGCATTTATAGGATCATGATTGCAGGTTATTCATGAACATTCTCTTTGCATACAAGTCATACAGTATGCAAGACAATTTATTATTTACATGTAATTTTAATCATACCCTTTTCCCTCCAGCGCAGAGGCCCAGGTTTATGAAGACTACAGTTAGATTTTGGAGTAACATAGATGCTACATTTTCATGTAATGCAGAACTGAGGGTCCAATGGACCAACAGTTCCCCCCCCCCACCCCCCACCCCCCACCACGTGCTTACCTGTCCGCATTTGGACATAAGGGCCAGGACCCGAACTGCGAATTCGGGAGACTGCAGAGAGGAAGGGGAACTGGCTGCACAGGTGAGGAAACTGGCTCCCATGCCTCCTCCTTCGCATGAAGGACACTTATGATAGCCAATTGGAACAGAGATGAGTTTCCTCCTTCTACTCCAGTTTGGGAGAAGGCTGTTTCCTATTCTGAATTAGGACGTACAGCAGCCAGCTGCAAACCTCAGGTAGGAGCAGTGAAACTCACGACAGACAGAGGGTTCAAATTGGGGTTTGGGGAGAGAAACCTCAAGTTGCTTTTCCAATGGGGCAGAGGTTCTATGCATTCGGATATACAAGAAATCCAACCTCTGCCCCATTTAACTTTGGTTTCCCATTATGTGTGAATGGGGCCATAATGTATGACCATATTTTAAATCTACCATTCCAAAGAAATGACACTGTTGGTCTGTAGATCATTTCTAAGTTCTATTGTAGCAAGCAAGGAAGCAAATATATAAATACATAAACCAGCCAGAAAACAAAGAGGAAAGGACAAGCTAAGTTTGTTAGGGCTAGCTTTTCTAGGGTTAGGGATAGCTTTTCTAGGATTTCTGGCAGGCTAGAGGTTTGTGTATTTAATAGGGAATTTTGTTTGAGTGAGGGATTAGATCCAGGTGAGTCACACACATGTGGGAGGGGCTATATTCCTCAGGTGCCTCAGTTTGGAAGCAGCTCTTGAAAACAAAAGGCTCAGACCGGGGAAGGCAGCAAATTTTTGATTCTTTTGGTTTCTCTCTTAAAGAAGACAGCAATAAGGAAGCAAAATTAAAAATGAATAAATAAATCAACACGAAACCAAGGTGGAAAGAACAAGCTATGTTTGTTAAGGATAGTCTTTTCTAGGGTTTGAATTTGGCTTCCTAGAGGTTTCTGTTTGACAGGGCAGTTTTTGGGGTGGAGGATTAGTTCCAGGTGAGTCACACAGCCTGTGAGAAGGACCAAGTTCCTGAGGTGCCTTGGTTTGGAAGCAGCTCTTGACAAGACAAGGCTCAGACCAGAGGAGTTGTGCTAACAGGAGTTTGTAAACAGATATCGAAGGAGTCTGGGATAGAGCTTAGCAGTAAAGTGTGAAAAGAGGCACACAAGCTGTTCCCCTTTATCACAAAGGAGGCATTCGGCATAAGAAGAAGGTGAATACTATGCCACTTTTATAATTTTCTTGGAAGACAGAGCTTAAAAGCTTTACTTAGCTGAAAACTGCAGCTAAACCTAGCTTTCAAGCAAACACATTCTATATATTTTAAATAGCCAATAAAACCAGTTTTGAAGGTAGAATGCCAGCAGGGGAGGAAGTGCTTCCCAGTTAATTGCATGGCGGGTTGCATGTATGACTATCTACCTGAGGGGCAGAAGTTGTGGGTGTGCACTTGGTGCAAAGACCTCCTGGCTCTCGGGAAATAATTTCCCTCCTCCAAACCAGGTTTGTTCCCTTGAAGCCTAGGTGGCTCACCTGGAGAAGCTCAGGGAGGCAGTGAGGTATGTGGGTGAGACCGTCAGGGACATGAAAGAGGCATCCCACTCCCAGGCTGACAGCTTCTCTGATGTCTTGGAGAATGAAGGTCTCAGGGAAGGAGGACATTAGTCTGCGGAAGAGGGGGATGCTCCCTTTTAAGGGACGCCTTCTATAGGTGATGCACACATATCAACTTGCAAAGAAGATACTCCTCCAGGGGATGGGGGGGGGCTCCTATTAGTGGGTGATTTGATCATTAGGGACACAGAGATGTGTCTGTTATCTGCGTGTAGACTGCACAGCGACTTGCCTGTCTGGTGCAAAGGTTGCAGGTGTCACACAGCATCTGATTAGGCTGTTAGGCAGTTCTGGGATGAGTCAGCTGTTGTGCTGCACGTTGGCATCAATAATATTCGGAAATGCAGTCGGGAGGTCCTGGAAGCGAAATATAGATTGCTAGATAGCATATTGAAGTCCAAGATCCCCAGGGTAGCATTTTCTGAGCCAGCAAGACAGGCGGAGTTGAAGGGTCTCAATGTGTGGATGAGACAGTGGTGCCAGGAAGAGGGGTTTAGATTTGTTAGGCACTGGGATACATTTTGGGGCAAGTAAAGCCTGTACAAAAGGGAAGGACTCCACTTGAACCATGATGGATCCAGACTGCTGGCACTTCAAATCAAAAAGGTTGCTGAGCAGCTTTGAAAAAGATGCCTGAAAAAGATGGCGAGTACCCAGAATGTTGGGGCAATATGCTAAATCATTGTAAACCGCTTAGAGAGCTCCAGCTATAGAGCGGTATATAAATGTAAGTGCTATTGCTATTGCTATTGCTATTGCTAACAGAAGGGAACAGAGCAGAACCAGGGGTAGAGAAGATGGAAATGCATGACAGCTGGTTAAAAAGGTGAAGTGACAGTAAGGGAGTTAGCACATGCCAACCCCAGGTAAGTGACTCAGTGTATAGGTGTTTAAAAACCAATTCCAGAAGCCTCCAAGCCAAGATGCGTGAGTTGGAGTGCTTGGTTGCTAATGAAAACATAGATATAGTGGGCATAACAGAAACCTGGTGGAATGGTGAGAACCAGTAGGACACTGTTATCCCTCGATACAAATTCTACAGAAGGGACAGGGAGGGGAAGATTGGGTGTGGAGTAGCACTGTATATTAAAGAAGGGGTAGAATCCAACAAGCTAGAAATCCTAGAGATCCAGACTCCTCCACAAAATCATTATGAGTGACAATATGATGACTGAAAGCAAATGTGTAATAGGGACATGCTATCGCCTTCCACATCAAAATTCTGTGAGTGAACTGGAGTTGGAGAAGCAAAACAGAGAGGCATCAAAGAGAGACAGATCTGTAATAATGGGTGATTTCAATTACCCTCATATAGACTGAGCAAATTCACATCTGGATATTGACAGAGAGGTCAGATTTTGAGACATGCTAAATGAGTGTGCCTTAAAGCAGTTGGCCAGGGAACCAACCAGAGAGAAGGTGACTTTGGATTTAATCCTGAGTGGTGCCCAGGACCTGGTTCAAGATGTCAGGGTTGTAGAACCATTGGGGAACAGTGACCACAGTGTGATCCAATTCAGCTTATATGCGAATGGAACACTTCCAGCAAAGTCCAACTCAGATGTACTTGACTTCAGAAGAGGAAACTTGTAAAAAAGGAGGGAACTGCTAAAAAGGAAGCTGAAAGGGAAAGTCAGGAGGGTCAAATCACTCCAGAAAGCATGGAACTTATTAAAAACCAAAACAATAGAAGCTCATTTGGAATGTGTACCTCTGTTGCCAGATTTGGCTTTTTAAAAGCCAAATTTTGGGTTACGGCCCATTTGACCCACGGGTATACCCCTTAGGTTTTGGCAACAGAGATGTACCAAGAAGAAGGAAGGGTACCACCAATTTCAGGAGGACGCCAGCATGGCTAACAAGTAAAGTCAGGGAAGCTATAAAAGGGAAGAAGTCATCCTTCAGAAAATGGAAGTCCTGCCCAAGTGAGAAAATAAAAGAACATAAACTCTGGCAAAGGAAATGCAAGGAGACAATAAAGGCAAAGTTGTACTGTCGAGTTGGTGTTGCTTCCTGGTGACCATAGAACCATGTGGTTTTCTTTGGAGACAATAAGAGATGCAAAAAGAGAGTTTGGGAAGCATATAGCTAGAGGTGTTGGGGAGAATAACAATACCTTCTTTAAATATATCAGAAGCCGGAAACCTGCCAAGGAGGTGGTTGTACCCTTGGATGATGATGGCATGAAAAGGATTATTAAGGAGGATGAGATTGCAGATTAGCTGAATGAGTTCTTTGCATCTGTCTTCATGGCAAAGGATAGTGACCACTCCGGATATGAGCTTCTCGGGCTTGGAGGCTGAAAAACTGGGCCAACTTGAGGTGATGAGAACTGTCTTGAAAAACAAAAAATTAACAAATAGCCAGGGCCAGATGGCATCCACCCAAGAGTTCTGAAGGAACTCAAATATGAAATTGCTGATCTCCTCACTAAAATATGTAACTTATGCCTACAATCAGGCTCTGTACCAGAGGACTGGAAAGCAGCTAATGTAATTCCAGTTATCAAAAGCGGACCCAGGAAATTACAGGCCGGTTAGCTTAACTTTGGTGCTGGGTAAATTGATGGTGCAGTGGGGAAATGCTTGACTAACAAGCAGAAGGTTGCCAGTTCAAATCCCCGCTGGTATTATATCAGGCAGCAGCAATATAGGAAGATTCTAAAAGGCATCATCTCAAACTGCGCAGGCGGAGGCAATGGTAAACCCCTCCTGTATTCTACCAAAGACAACCACAGGGCTCTGTGGGTGCCAGAAGTCGAAATCGACTTGACAGCACACTTTACGTTTACCTTAAATTGATAGAAAGCATACTTAAAGACAAACTGTTAAACACATAGAAGAACTGGCTTTGCTGAAGGAGAACCAGCATGCCTTCCGCGAGAGCAATTCCTGCCTCACTAACCTTTTGGATTTCTTTGAGAGTGTCAACAGGCATGTGGATAAAGGTGATCTGGTTGACATAGTATACTTGGACTTCTAAAAAGCTTTTGACAAAGTTCCTCACCAAAGGCTCTTGAGTAAACTTAGCAGTCATGGAATAAGGGGACAGTTCATGTATGGATGGGTAAGTGGTTGAAGCGGGAAACAGATGATAGGAATTAATGGAGAGTTTTCACAATCAAGGGAAGTAGGAAGTGGGGTCCCTCAGGGATCTGTACTGGGACCAGTACTCTTTAACTTGTTCATAAATGATCTAGAAGATGGGGAAACCAGCAAAGTGGCCAAATTTGCAGATGACACTAATCTATTTAGGGTAATGAAATCCAAAACAGATTGAGAGGAGCATCTCTCTAAACTGGGTGAGTAGTTGACAAAATGGCAAAAGTGGTTTGATGTAAGCAAGTGCAAAGTGATGCATATTGGAGCAAAAAGACCCAACTTCACATATATGCTGATGGGTTCTGATCTGTCAGTGAGTGACCAGGAAAGAGATCTTGGGGTTGTGGTGGACAGCTAGTTGAAAGTGTTGACTCAGTGTGTGGCAGCTGTGAACAGGCCAGTTCCATGCTAGGGATCATTAGGAAGAGGATTTAGAATAAATTTGCTAAGATTATGGTGAGGCCACATCTGGAGTAGTGTGTGCAGTTCTGGTCACCATATATTAAGTAGGACATTGTAGAACTGGAAAAGGTGCAGAAGACGGCAACCAAGATGATCAAGAGCCTGGAGCACCTTCTTTATGAGACTACAGCATCTGGGGCTTTTTAGTCTGGAAAAGAGGCAACTACAAGGAGAAATGATCGAGGTATATACAATTATGCATGGAACAGACAGAGTAGATAGAGAGAAATTTTTCTCCCTCTCTTACAACACTAGAACCAGGGTTCATCCCATGAAACTGAAGGCCCAGAATTTTAGGACCAACGAAAGGAAGTACTTTTTCACACAGTGTGTAATTAATCTATAGAATTCTCTGCCACAGGATGTGGTGATGGCTACTAGCTTGGATGGCTTTAAAACGGGGATAGACAAATTCACAGAGGACAGGTCTATCAATGGCTACTAGTCTGGTGGCTATAGCCTCAGAGGCAAGATGCCTCTAAATAGCAGTTGCAGGGGAACAGCAAGAGAGAGGACATGCCCTCACCTCTTGGCTGTGGGCTTCTCAGAGGCATCTGGTGGGCCACTGTGGGGAAAAAGGATGCTGGACTGGATGGGCCTTGGACCTGATACAGCAGGGCTGTTTTTGTGTTCTTATTTTCTCATTCTTCAGCCCAGCACTAGCAAGAAGGAGCAGCAGTGGCTTCTCTCCCCTCATATAAAGTGCAGTGAAATGGCACTAGCCTTAGGAGCCACTGCAGAGAAAACATGTCATCCTCAAAGTGTGTTTGAAAGAGGTGGGACTCAAAGCAATGACCCAAAAGACAATCTAAAAGCACTAACAGATTCATCTGGGAGAGGTGGTCCTTACGGTATCCAGGTCCCATGTAATTTTTGACTTTAAAGGTAATCACCGGCACCTTAAATTCTGTCCAGAAATGAATTGGGAGCCAATGAAGATGGTAAATCAAGGCGGGGAGGGGTCACACGATTCTTAGACTGGGTTCCTGACAGTAGTCTAGCTGCTGCATTTTAGACTAGCTAAAGTTGCAAATGCTTCTCTGCAAACCCTGCACTGTTTCTAGCCTTCCCTACATTTCTCCCTTCTAAACCCTTCACACAGGGGTTCCTTTCCCCCCAAACCTACCTTTCCAGCAACAGTGATGAGGAGGGGGCATTGGAGGGAAAGGATATTCCCTGGGCCAGCATCAGGTCCAAAAGCCTGACTAATAGAAATTTCCTAGTGCAATGTGCTCCAGCAAATGTAGTTGCTTGGTCTCAGAACCCCAGACTACAATTTCTTTTGCACTGGGACCTTCTTGTCTGTAAGGCTTATAGACTTAATGAAGGTCCATGGAGCAACTCCCTCCTTTGTATCTCCTAGATCACAGAAGCTGGAAGGTATGTTTTGGGGGAAGAGGAAGGGCAAAGGCTGATTGAAATGCTCTGGGTTTATGAACATGCCTAGCTAAAAGGGAGTTTTGCTCAAAAAATAAAACAGTTGTTATTTTCCAACTAGGAATGGAGTTCATTTCTGATGCCCCTCCCAATTCTGAAAACCAGTACTATTAATATTCACAAGCCCAAAGTTATGAAATACTTCTTCCTTCAGAAATTTTAGTTATTAATCCAAGGCAATTTACTGTGTTGCCCATTTACTTTCATTTGGCTGGAAGATACATGGGAATCCAAGCCAATGATAAGGTGAACAAAATGATGTGTGAACCGAACAAGAATTGGGGGAGGAACCTTCACTTTTGGCTGCATCATCTCATGCCAGATTGAATCCCTCTTGCAAAGAACTGCAAGTTCTCTCCTTTGGGAGAGGAGAGTTGGTCTTGTGGTAGCAAGCATGACATGTCCCCTTCGCTAAGCAGGGTCAGCCCTGCTGGCATATGAATGAGAGACTCGAAGTGTGAGCACTGTAAGATATTCCCCTCAGGGCACAGAGCCGCTCTGGGAAGAGCAGGGTATTCCAAGTTCCCTCCCTGGCTTCTCCAAGTTAGGGCTGAGAGAGATTCCTGCAACCTTGGAGAAGCCGCTGCCAGTCTGTGAAGACAATACTGAGCTAGATGGATCAATGGTCTGACTCAGTATATGGCAGCTTCCTATGTTCCTAACTGCCAACCCTCAGGAGTGACTTTTTGGGCAATGCAAGGAGCTGCAGTGGGTTGCAGCACTTTGGATCATAGACGTACTCTTCCTCAAGACCATTGTAGCACTCTAGAAACACAAAAAAGTAATAAATTAACATCTAGGGATGGTACCAAATTCCTCTCTTGCAGCAATTTGTGATGGAATGCATTGTTCCAGACAGTCCGCTCCTACTCCCCAGCAGACTGGATTATATAAAATATGGCAGTTCCTACAAATTCTATGCATTCTGTACACTTGCAGAAAAACAAATAATTAAGTGCATGCTTTTCAATATATTATTGCATGAATTGTACAGAAAAGAAGTGAAAATGCTTGAAAAATGTGTATTTTACACATTTCTTTTCAGCGACAGGGGGGAAATCTGAAGACTTTGGAAGAGTAAAATGCCAATCAAAGGAAAAGGAGTGAAATTTGGAGAGAATGGAAACTGAGAGATCTGTCCATCTTTATATTTGTACCATTCTAGTTACAGTGTATGTATTGTGAAGCATTTGCAGAGTCGCTTAAAAAGACTTATAACTAAGTTATGCTCAAGACTGCTAACCAACATATGAGTCAAGGGACTTAATAAAGTTTTACATGGGAAAAACCTGCTTAGCCAAAAGTAGAGCACTTTTTCATGTTTTGGAAATTTAGAAATTGCCACTGAGCAGTTACATATACTTCATTTCATAAATTGCATCAAAAATGCCCTCATTCTTTTATTCACCATTTCCTTCCCTTTTCTGAATGATATTTAATGTGAGATGGTTTGTTTAATGTGCATCTCTGTTATGTGTGTAAGCAATCCTGCATTTTCATGCCATTTTCCCAAATGTTACACGGTGCGGATTGGTGTGAATTGAGGATTATATCTATGACTATCTACTGTTTCCTTTATCTGTCGTAGGCAGCAGGTTCCTTATCAGAGAGCTTTATAATTATGAAAGTAGCTGCATATTAATGATTCAGTGCTTACATAAACAACTGGCCTTGGAGAAATCTAATGAAGTAACTTGGCAAGATTTGATTATGCCTAATTAAATGTAAATAATGTTTAAACTTATGGATTCCACAATCCTTCAGATGCTGTTAATGTGTACAAAATATTGTTATAAATGCAATATATAGCCATTATCTCTCCACTCAGGTAACAAAAATAGAGGGGAAATTGCTCTGCATTTTTCCAACATGTTCTGGGCATGTGAGGAAGGACTTGTATTCCTCCCCCCGCCCCCACCGCCAGTTTTCCCCTTTGCAGAAACAAATGCATTACATTTGCAAACTGGGGAGAAGTGACTAATGACAGGGAGGGCTCACAAACTGGTGCCTGGCTGTGTGGCTTCAGAGAAGGCTCCCAGAGAAGTGTCTGCCAGGCCAAAGCGGAAAATGATGCTTTGCGTGGGATTTGCCGTTTCCACAGTACTGGTTATGCCTTCCCCATCTGATAAATTTGGAGGGGGCATTGCTGGAAAAGGGAGGCGAATTGGCATAGGAGGGCTAATTGTGGCAGGGTCGACTGGCCCATGCTTTTTCAAGTACACCCCTGAATTGAATGGATCAAGGATCAACTCAAAATGGGATATGCCTTTCTGAGCAGAGGGACTTCACATTTTGAGCCCCGCTCCATTCAAACTTCAGCATCACATACACTGCCAATTTTAAAAGTGCCAGCAATTGCCCTCTTAGTGGGGAAACACTTGGTGTGGTTAAAACTGGCACAAGCAAACTGCAGCTGCACTGTACCTTTAACCTGTTCTCTGTGCTCTCCCATCACTTCTACCTTATCACTGCACCACAATTCCAAGGCCAACCTTTACATCAGGCCAGATGAGAGAGTCACCTCAGGTGCCAGACTGCCAGAGGGTAGGGGCTGCCACTGCCAGCACTAGCTGCCTCTCTCTCCATCTGTGCCCCCTGTATTTAAAAAGGAAGAAGGGGGTGGAGGAGAGAGGGGAGTCGACACTGACTCAACGACACACTTTACCTTCAGTGCAGGTAGACCAATCATTTTATTCATTATCACTCATTGCATATATACAGGCTGAAAAGATGTTATTCAGTCTAACAAATCCATTGTGAGGCCTGCCTATTTAGCATCTGAAATCATGCTAAATGATTTCAGATGAGCTACAATGTTTATTTGATATTGTGTATACAGCACCACATCTGTGTTGTTCTGGTCAACTCCCTATTGATGTATCATACTCAGTTCAGGAAAAAGGGAAGGTCCACATCCATTCAAGATATGTGTAGATTTCATCCATGTAGGCCTGAATTGCTTTGTATCAGGACCTGTGCGTAGGGTTACCAGGTCCAGATGGTGGAAAAAGTCGATATCCAGCACCCCAAAAGTGAAAGAGTGGATGCTTTTCACCAAAAAAAGTCTCTAAAAAGTCTCCACTGAGCATAAAATTTGCCTAAGTTTATTGGTATTATGTATGCATATTTTGATAAAAATTGGATAATTTGAGAATAAATTACAGCTCACCAGTGTGAAGCTGATGACCAGGGCAGCAGACTAAGTCTGCTGTTTAGGTGCAGAGTTCTCAAGGCCCCTGATTCTTATCTGAAAATCCATATCCTGGTTAGGTTTATGACACACACAGTCCTCCTTCCTCATGGGTCACCCAGCCAGTCTCCCCAGCCAGACCAGCAACTTCACTTCTTGGCTAAAAGCATGTCAGCCATCTAGCTCCCGAGACAGCCTCTTTCCATGTTGGTGCAGTGGTGAATTCATGGTCTCCAACTCACTTGCTGTTCTCGGTGACAACAAAAATTTATATACTGCTTTTCTACAGAAGGGCTCACTATCATTTTCAAATAATAAGATGCTCCCTTGTCCCCAGAGGGACTGCAATCTAAAAAGAAACACAAGGTATCACCAGTATCAGTATGGAAGGAATGCTGTGCTGGGGTTGGATAGGGCCAGTTCACCCCACACAAAATAGAAGAGATTCACCACTTTAAAAGGTACCTTTTTTCTCAGCAGGTTAGTGAAGAACATAAGAACAGCACTGCTGGATCAGGCCCAAGGCCCATCTAGTCCAGCATCCTGTTTCGCACAGTGGCCCGCCAGATGCCACTGGAAGCCACAGGCAGGAGTTGAGGGCATGCCCTCTCTCCTGCTGTTACTCCCCTGCAACTGGTACTCAGAGGCATCCTGCCTTTGAGGCTGGGGGTGGCCTATAGCCCTCCAACTAGTAGCCCATGATAGGCCTCTCCTCCACGAAGTTATTCAAACCCCTCTTAAAGCCATCCAGGTTGTTGGCTGTCACCACATCTTGTGGAAGACAATTCCACAAGTGGATTATGCTTTGTGTGAAAAAGTAGTTAACTGCTAACTTCTCACTGCCACCATCACTGCCACCACATGAAGGAAGCAAGCTGCAGCTGTTGGGCCTGCCCATCTTTGCTCTTGCATCACATGGCTCTGCAAACTGCCACTGAAGCAGGACCTCCTCTTTGGCTTCCCCATTGGTTGGAGGGTCAGTAGGATGCTGACAGGGGAAGGAGACAGAGGAAGAGATGCTTCTCATGAGAGTAAAGTGTTCTGAGAGAGCAAAGAGTTCCAGATGCTCCCCAGAACTTCAGAGACCACAACACATACAAAAAAGGTTATTTGGTCTCCAAAATAGTGAAGCCCTTCTCATGACCAGTGAGAAGGGCTACCCTATTTTGTGGAGGACGTTGTTGGGCGGGCGGATTGCCCTCCCAGATGAGCAGCGGCTCTCCTGCGGGCTCCCATGCCTCACTCAGCCACTCCAGGGGTCGGGCTCAAGGAAGCCACCACATGGTGCACCCCCTGGACCCCCAATAATGCACCATGTGAGTACACGGTGCATTATTGGGAGCCCCCCTCCCCCCAGCCGAAACATACAATTAATGTGCCAGCCAAAACATACAATTAAACAAAAGAAGGTAAGGGAGCACTTGTTCCCTTAACCTCATTTAAGAGGGTTGCTATTTAGGTGGGCTTGCTGCTGTGGAGCAAGCCTGGTAGTTCTCATGAGCATTCAAAACTGGGCTGGGCTCCCTTAGCCCGGTTTTGCACGCTCATGAGAATAGCCTCAGTATCTATTCCTCCTAATGCAAAAAATAATTTAAAAAATTAAAATAAAAGTCACTTGGTCCCCAAAATAGTTACATGTCCTCTATAAAGGTCCCTAGCTGGCAACATTCTCTGTGCGTATATTCAAATTTTCCCCCAGCTTGATAATGGCAGATATGTAACAAGGACTTAAAAACTCAAAGCCTTATTGTATTGATTTTGCTTTAAAGGTGTGAAAGTGTGTGCATGTGGTGGTGGTGGTGGTGGGGGTCTATGTATGGTTAACTCAGACATTTTACAGTATACAAGGCTAGTTCTGGGTTTGAAGGGGCCCTGAGCAAAGTCCTTCAATGGGCCTGCTGTCTCAGTGATGCCCCATGTGGGCATACCAGTCAGTGGCAGCAGCAAAAGGATGACAACTCAAAGGAAGAAGCAGGCAGCACAAGTAGTGGTATCGATGAGAGAAGGAGCAGGGGCAGCAAAGTAATGGTGGCAAGGCGGTGGTGTGAGGAGGAAGAGGAGCAGAATGAATGGCAGCACACGCTCTCCAGCCAAGTCTTGGCACTTTAGTTACCCCCCAGAGGTGCACCTAGGTAATTTTGGAGCCTGGATCTAAAGGGCTTTGGAGGGGCCCCCCTCCTGCAAGTTAAGCATCATCATGCTCTACCTGGAGACCACACCACCTAGGAGAGACTAAAGAGGATTTGGGGGGCCTCAGGGGCTGTGGAGGCCCTGGACTTCAGGCCCGAAGTCCAGGGGTAAGAGCACCTCTGGTTACTCCTTCCCTTTCTTTCTTCCTGGTGCCAACAGGTAGGAAATTGCCTGAGTTCCTGGTATGGGACCTGGATTCAGTGATGCTCCACCCTGCCCCAGGCATAGAGAGGAGAGGGATTTAATGTAGGATGTGTTTTCCTCAGCTGCATCCTGGCACTTGGGCTGTCATCAGTATCAGAGGGGGAGAAAGACAGGCATGAATGTACTAGTGCTTGGCTGGAGGGAGCATGTGCCATTTTGATGCCCCACCCTCTCTCCATAATGTTCAGCACAGGGCGGAGCACCTTTGTGTCAGTACCTCACTCCATATACCGAGGGGGTGATATGATATGCTTCCTATCCCAGTCCTTGAGCTTTTGCTTGGGGAGGATTTAAAGGGGGCATCAACAGTGAGTCCTCAGGTGGTGGCCCCCTGGGAAGCAAGTATTTGCCCATAGCAACTATTTGTCCATAGTTGCTGTGGTGTTGACACCGGATCTGTTAGTATATTTGCATATTGTATCATTATGAGGAAATCCAGTGAAACAAATCTTTCATGACATCAAAACTCTCTTTTTTTATTACTCATCAGACATTCCTCATATATTCACTGATCATACACACACACACACACACACACACACACACACACACACACACACACACCTCCTTATTTTCTACCAGTCAGATGCTTCAGCTAGACTAATTGGGCTGTATTCATATTTTCAATTGCTTCTGCTGAGGCTGCTACGATGACCTAATGGTTTGGTTTCATATATTTATTTTTATTTTCTTCCTCATTCCCCTTTGACTGCTCTCAATTTCCATTAACTTTTATTCTCGATGTATGTGATGATGAGAGCATGAGTACAATTGACCCACAGGCTCAATGATATGGAAATCTGTATTTGATTATCAGCAATGCCACACTCCCCCCAAAGACTGAATGCAAAAGTATGTGAGAGCAAAAGCATTAATGCCTTTTTGTATGCCCAATCAAACACAGAACTTGTTAGTTTGTTGCTCTGAGCATGATTTTGTTTAGGCATTTATTTAATATAACCTCATTTAAGGTCTCAATTCATGTATATGGCCTTAATAAGCCCTTAATTCACATATATGATCTACTACGGTAACCATCTGCAGCTGAAATTAAAATATAACATTTAGAACATTCGAAATTCCTAGAATTGGTCCAACTACATGCTATTAT